>NC_142167.1:29789885-30091691 GCF_029865625.1 Vigna umbellata | reverse complement strand
CCTTTTTGATCATATGAAAAAAACATGTGGTCCCCCTTAATAAAAAGAATTTATGCATAGAAGAAAAAGAAATGAACAACAACTTTTTATTGAATTTAAAAAAAATACATACAATGATAAAGATAAGCATTTAATCGATTAAATTGGATTTTAATCGATTTACACGCAGATTAAACACGGTAAGCAACGAAAAATGCAATATTAAATCCAAGAATGCCTATTTTACTAGTTCTAATATGCCTAGATCTCTTCTAAGCTCAAAAAATCTATCCTTAGGCAATGCTTTGGTGAAAATGTCCGCTAATTGATGCTTAGAATCTATGAATTCCATTTCACAATCGCCTTTTTGGACATGGTCTCTAATGAAGTGATGCCTAATTTCTATATGCTTGGTTCTAGAATGCATGATAGGATTTTTGGTAAGTTTTATAGCACTTGTGTTATCACACTTAAGCGGAATATGATCTAAATGAATATCATAGTCTTCTAATTGCTGTTTCATCCATAAGATTTGTGCACAACAACTACCCGCAGCAATGTATTCAGCTTCAGTGGTTGACAAGGCTACACAGGCTTGTTTCTTAGAGTGCCAAGAGACTAAGGAACTACCTAAAAAGTGACAGGTTCCACTAGTGCTTTTCCTATCTATCTTACAACCTCCATAATCAGCATCAGAAAATCCTACAAGACTAGGCTCAGCTCCAGAAGGATACCATAAACCAAAAGATGTTGTCCCCTTAAGGTATTTAAAAATGCGTTTTACTGCAGTAAGATGAGACTCTCTAGGGCTTGACTGATACCTAGCACACACACATACACTTTGCATGATATCAGGTCTACTAGCAGTAAGATATAATAGAGAGCCAATCATACCTCTGTATTTGGTCTGACTTACCTCTTTACCTGTCTCATCTTTGTCTAAGTAGCAGGATGTCCCCATGGGGGTTGATGCTTCTTTGGCATTGTCCATCTCAAACTTTTTAAGAATTTCCCTGCAATACTTGGTTTGAGATATAAAGGTTCCTTCCTCCATTTGTTTGATTTGAAGTCCGAGGAAGAAAGTAAGTTCTCCCATCATTGACATTTCAAATTCTCCCTGCATGGACTTAGCAAAATTCTCGCAGAGAGTTGCATTAGATGAACCAAAAATGATGTCATCTATGTATACTTGAACAAGTAGAAAATGTTTTCCATTCTTTTTAATGAATAAAGTTGAATCAATTTTTCCTCTGTTGAAATCATTTTCTACCAGAAAATTGCTCAGACGTTCATACCAAGATCTAGGTGCCTGTTTTAAGCCATATAGTGCTTTCTTTAATTTGTAGATGTGATTTGGGTTTTTAAAATCTTCAAAACCGGGTGGTTGTTCAACAAATACATCTTCTTTGATATAACCGTTTAGAAAAGCACTTTTAACATCCATTTGAAATAATTTAAATTTCATCATAGATGCATAAGCAAAAAGTAGGCGTATTGCCTCTAACCTGGCAACTGGAGCGTATGTCTCATCATAATCTATACCTTCTTCTTGACTATATCCTTTTGCGACAAGCCTAGCTTTATTCTTGGTGATGTTTCCTTCTTCATCCAGTTTGTTTCTGAACACCCACTTAGTTCCAATTACTTGATGAGTGTCTTTTCTGGGAATTAATTCCCATACTTGATTTCTTTCAAACTGGTTGAGTTCTTCTTGCATTGCGATACACCATTTTTCATCTTGAAGGGCTTCTTTAATGTTCTTTGGTTCAATCTGTGACACAAAAGCAACATTCATACAATAATTTGCAGTATTACTTCTTGTGTTTACCCCTTGTGTGATATCTCCAATTATGTTGTCCAAAGATAATCCTCTAGGTTGTTGCCATATTCTATTTAAATCTTCATCTTGAGGATTGTCATAATTCTTCTCTTCATTTGTCTCCTTTGATGAATTTTCACTTGTTCCTGCATCAAATTCTTCTGACTCAAGAGGTTTTGCCTCAAGGTCCACAATTTCATCAAAAGTAACATGTATGGATTCTTCTATTGTGAGCAGTTTTCTATTAAAGACTCTATATGCTTTGCTTGTTAAGGAATATCCAAGAAAAATTCCTTCATCAGCTTTTGAATCAAATTTTCCCAAATTCTGTTTTCCATTGTTTAAAACATAGCATTTGCATCCAAAGATTTTTAAATGGGAAACATTTGGTTTTCTATTTTTGAAAAGTTCATAAGGAGTACATTTTAAAATAGGTCGAATTAACATTCTGTTTAAAACATAGCAAGCAGTACTTACAGCATCAGCCCAAAATTGTTTAGGAACATTATTTTCATTTAACATAGTACGAGCAAGTTCCTCTAGTGATCTATTCTTTCTTTCTACGACTCCATTCTGTTGGGGAGTTCTAGGCGAAGAAAAGTTATGAGAAATACCATGTTCTTCACAAAAATTTTCAAATAATTCATTTTGAAATTCACCACCATGGTCACTTCTAATAGCTTTTATTCTTAGATCCTTTTCATTTTGAATTAAGATAGCAAACTTCTTAAATTCTTTAAAAGCTTCACTCTTAAGAGTGAGAAACAGGGTCCAAGTATATCTTGAAAAATCATCAACAATAACTAAAGCATAATAGTTTCCACCAAAACTTTTTATCCTTGAAGGACCAAATAAATCCAAATGTAAAAGTTCCAAAGGTTTTAAAGTAGAAACAATATTTTTTGAATGAAAGGAATTTTTAACTTGTTTCCCCTTTTGACATGCACCACATAATTTATCTTTTACAAACTTTAATTTTGGTAGACCAATTACTAGTTCTCTAGATACTAGTTTGTTAAGTTGTTGCATATGTATATGAGCAGCACGCCTGTGCCATAACCATGGGTTTTCCTCTTTAACAACTAAACATGAAATATTTTTATTTAATACGTTTTCTAAATCAATTAAATAAATATTATTATGTCTAACTCCTTTTAAAGCAATGTCAGAAGAATCACTCTTAAAAATAGTGCAAGAATTCTTCTCAAAGGTTACCTTGAATCCTTTGTCGCACAGTTGACTTATGCTAATTAAGTTATGCCTTAGTCCTTCTACATATAGCACGTCTTTGATCATCAAGGTGTCTTTGCTTCCTATATCCCCTTTTCCAAGAATTCTTCCTTTGTTGTTGTCACCATAGGTAACGAAGCCTTGTTCCTTTTCTTTAAAGTTTGTAAATTTCGTCCTGTCTCCTGTCATGTGTTTTGAGCAACCACTATCGAGACACCACATGACTTTTCTTGATTTTTGTAATACTTGGCTGACATTATCATCATCTGCCATTAAACAAATGTTTGCCTCTTCATCTGACTCGCTTGAATCTGAAATGGACTCATTATCGTCTTCCCATGCAATGTATGCTTTCTTTTTCTTGAAGAATCTTTTCTCCTTTTTGTCTTCACCTTTCTTTTGATTTGGGCAGTCTGCCTTTAGATGCCCCTTCTCTCCACAGCCATAGCATCGGTAATTTGAGGAAGATGCTTGATTATCTTTCTTTTCGTATCTAAACCTTCCTTTACCTTTAGACTTCATGAACTTGTTTAATCTTTTGATCACTAGGCTTAAGTTTTCCTCTTCGTCTGAATCTTCATCTTCCGATTTAGCTTTGCTTCTTTCAACCTCTGATTTTAATGCCAAACTCTTCTTGTTGGTTTTGGCTTTTGCTTCTTCTTCATCAAGTCTTCCAAGATCTAATTCATGTTCCCTCAACTTTCCAAAAAGTGCCGCCATAGTCATGGTGTTGAGGTTTTGTGACTCCGAGATTGCAGTCACCTTTGGTTGCCACGACCTGTCTAAAGACTTCAAGATTTTAATGTTAAGTTCATCGGTATCAAATGACTTACCCAGTCCAATGAGATGATTGACAATGTTGGTGAAGCGTTTTTGAACGTCTGAAATTGTTTCTCCTTGCTTCATCCGGAACATTTCATACTCTTGGATTAAGGAGTTCTTCCTTGCCCTCTTTACATCATCTGTTCCTTCATGCGTCACTCTGAGTACGTCCCACATTTCTTGAGCAGTTTTGCAGACAGAGACCCTGTAGAACTCATCAACAGTCAATGCTGATGCAATAATATTCCGAGCTTTTACATCATTCTGAAATCTTTTCTTTTCTTCAATGGTCCATTGACCACGGGGCTTTGTTTCCTGTATATTGTTAGTAGGAATAGAAGAACCAGATGCAATAACATCCCAAATTTCACAATCAATAGATTCAATAAATATTTGCATTCTTACCTTCCAGAATGCATAGTTCTCACCTGTGAATAGTGGGGGTCTATTGATTGATGCACCCTCTACAAAGGTTTGATGTGATCCTGCCATTTGAATGACTATCAAAGCAAGCTCTGATGCCAATTGTTAGAATTGCTGCAACGGAATTATTAGCGTGGAACAAACCAAGAGGGGGGGTGAATTGGTTATATACTTTTATTGTGCCTTTTATTATTTTTCTCTTAATTTTTCTTACTGGGCGAATGATTAAATATAAATGACAGGGTAAGGGAAAGAGAAAAATTACACAGGTGATTTTATCCTGGTTCAGATCACTAGGATCCAACGTCCAGTCGCTTATCTCAAACAAGATAAACCTTTTTCACTAACACAAAACACTTACAAATATTAGTCACAAAGAAAAACAATTTGTAAGAGTTTAGAAATACCACCTCTCTTGAAACCACAAGAGATGAACTTACACTTCCTTTGAATCTTCACAAGGGATGATACCACCTCTCTTGAAATCACAAGAGACGAACTTACACTTCCTTTGAATCTTCACAAAGGATGACCACCTCCTTCGAATGCTTCACGAAGGATGATTCTCTTCCACGCACTTCCTCGGACACACCAAGGATGAACAAGCTATTCCTCTGTCACCGCAGTAGCACTTCAGGACTTTGTAGACAAGAGTTTCCTTAGCTTCAACAATCTCACAGAGTTCTCAAAGAGTTCAGAGATCTTTTGCACAAGGGAAGAGTTATTTTTGAGATAAAGAGTGAGCCATTTTATAGACTCAGCCTAATACCCTTCCATTCTTCGAAAACGGGCCATCTAACGCATTTAATCGATTAACATAAATATTAATCGATTAATAATGAGTACAACGACTAGTTTTTCAAATCTGAAACCCCCAACGGCTAGTTTTTCAAATATGAAACCCCCAACGGCTAGTATTAATTGATTATTCTCAGGAATAATCGATTAACTAAATAAATCAAATATAAATTACAAGAATCAACCCTAATACATATTTGAGCACTATTACATCAACTTTGATTATTATAAAAGCTTTATAAAATACAGAGATCTTCAATTTGTCTTTATGAATCTTGACTTGTGCGAATCTGTTCATCATCAAAACTTCATCTTTGATTTTTGCTAACACCAGTAACGTGATTGACCGTATCAAAGAGAAGTAGTCGGTTGATGAAGATCTGTGAAAGACCTTAGAGTTGATTGGTATAGAGAAAGCAAAGGACTTCAATATCGGAACGAACGGTCTCTTACGCTTCAGAGGCAGAACGTGCGTTCCTAATGATGGGGAACTAAAAAGGATGATTCTCTAGGAAGGGCACCAGAGTCGTTTTAGCATGCATCTAGGCATGACTAAGATGTATCAAGACCTCAAGAAGTCTTTTTGGTGGACTGGTATGAAGAGTGATGTCGCTCGATTTGTGTCATCCTGTTTAACCTGTGAGAAGGCAAAGGCAGAACATCAAAGACCAGGCGGTCTACTACAGCCATTGGAGATTCCAGAATGGAAGTGCGATAGCATCTCTATGGATTTCGTGACCCACTTACTCCGTACGGTCAGGAACCATGATTCAATCTGGGTCATAGTGGATCGTTTGACAAAGACCACACACTTTCTCGCTGTCAATTTAAAGATATCTATGACAAAACTAGCTAAACTGTACATTCAGGAGATCGTTCGTTTGCATGGAGTGCCATCTAGCATCATTTCAGACTGAGACCCCAAGTTTACCTCTCATTTTTGGCAGTCACTTCAGCAAGAATTGGGGAGTCGTTTGCAGATGAGCTCAACATATCATCCTCAGACCGATGGTCAATCTGAAAGAACCATCCAGACGCTTGAAGACTTGCTGAGAACGTGCGTACTGGATCACTTGGGCGTTTGGGACGAAGTTCTACCTTTGGTTGAATTCACCTACAACAATAGCTTTCAGTCCAGTATTGGAATGGCACCCTTTGAAGCACTTTACGGGAGAAAGTGTCGAACGCCACTTTTGGTTTCAAGAGGGAGAAGTGGTGTTAACTAGACCTGAAGTTACTCAGCAGACGATCAAGAAGGTGAAGTTGATTCAAGATAGGTTGAAAGTGTCTCAGAGTAGGCAAATATCGTACGCCAACAAAGGAGAAGACCTTTGGAGTTCGCTACAGGAGATCACGTTTTTCTTAGGCTAAATCCAACTACTGGCGTGGGCAGAGCCGTTCAGCCTAAGAAGTTGTCTCCCAAATTCATTGTCCCTTATCAGATTCTAAGACGAATCAAACCAGTTGCGTACGAGATAGCTTTACCTCCACAGTTATCCAACCTTCATCCAGTCTTCCACGTCTCTCAACTCCGGAAGTATATAGCCAATCCCTCCCACGTGTTGGAAGTGGAAGACGTCAGATCAAAGAAGATCGTTCGTTTGAGTTGAAGCCAGCCAGCATTGAGGATACCCGGACCAAACAACTCATGGGTAAAACCATCCGTTTTGTTAAAGTAGTATGGGACAAGAAGACAGGTGCCTTTACATGGGAGCTAGAACTTTGTATCCTCACCTGTTTACAGGTATGTTTTTATTTTCGAGGACGAAAATTTTTGTAGTTAGGGGAAATGTCAGACCCCATTAAAACGCACCCAAAACCCCAAGTAGTGGGATCCATGTGCCAAGAAGAGAATGAGCGTCTCAATTAGTGGAAAACAGGTGGCTGCAGGAGAGTGGTCGTTCGTTTTTGGTGACGACAGTACTTAAGGCAAAATTTCAAATGACGTTCCACTTCTCTGCATGGCTTTCTTCTTCTCCAAACTGCTGAAATTCTTTTCTCTTCCTTCTCTCTAAAATCTCCTTCTTCTCTCTAAGAAAACCTCACCATTTCTTCTTCCGATCACCTCTCAGGCACCGCTTGAACACTCCCGACGTCAAGAGCTTCCGTTTAAACCGATCGGTTTATGATTCTAAGCTGGTGAGTTTCCTTCTCTTTAAGCCCGTTCGTTTAGACTCACATGCAACCCTCTATTTCTGGTCGCCTGAGTGGGTAGTATTATTCTGAGCGTTTCTGGTTTTCTGTGTGGTTCAATATTCCTAAAACGTGGCCATCGGACGTTAAGTCTTTGGTAGTAGGGAGCTCTAATTCTGCATAGTTGAGCGTTCGATTTCGTATAGAGGTAAGGGAAGCTTATATAATTTGATTAATATTCTTGTTTGAACGTTGGTATGTTTGCATGATATGTTGTTTGGATTATTGGATGAGTAGGAAATATGTATGTATTACTTATTTGGATGTTTGTATGGATGACTGATATATGTTGTGAATTGAGTTGAGATATAACTTGATATTCGACCTGTGGTATTCTGAGTAAAGGTGGTAGTAGGGTCGAGAGTGGTTAACGAGCGTTCGGTTCTTCTGGGGAGTACATGGTCTTACCTGAGTTCTTACGTTTTGAGGATAGAGTCTAAGAGTCTTCCTGTAATACTATATAGGATTAGTTAAACTTTGATCGAGAGTTTGTATTAACCATTTCGTTCCCCTTTGAGCGTCCGTCTATATTAAGTTCTTCTACAAGTAATTTCATTAATGAAGAACGTGTTATAACAGTAGATATGTATATATAAGTGTTCGGTCTAAGTGTAGTTTTCTTTAGACTTCCTAAACAGTTTAGTTAATGTGTCATACTACTTAAGGTTGTAGACGTTGTTGTTCTTTTCATTCAGAATAAGTGGTGGCTCAATGGTGTAGATTTATATTCATTCGTTTTATGTTGGTTTATTAGTGATCGGTCTTAGACCAAGCGTTCGGAAATAATTTTGTGTGATGTAATATGGATATAAAATTTAAAAATTGAAAGAAAAATAGAGTATGTTGGAACCTACCATACTTTATTTATAGTTTAAATCTAAGCAATTTAACATAAAATAAAAAATTACATGACTAAAGTTACTGATTTGGTAACTTAAAAAACTAAAAACAGTAAAACCTAATTTCATACACTTTGGAAACACGCATTAACATGAAAATGGTCGAAAACAAAACCCAATGTGTTCTACATGAAAACTTGAATCAAGCCAATCTTTGTTTTCTTTCCACAATCCGAGTAAAATTAATAGGGAAGTCCTTTAGATCATCATGAGATGCCCAATGCCACTGACGTTATTGCCTTTGCAAAAACCCGCAGTTCATCGTAAAAGAAGTCGATGTCTTTAACGATCATAAGTAGTGCCACTATGAATGCATAGTCCACGTTGCGATAGACAAAGACATTGAAGCCACCATTATTCTGCATCTGCATTAGTGACAGAAACACTGTATAATTAACCTCATACAACACTGTTTCTATGTTGTTTGAAGACGTAACAGAGTACATACCGAGGCAACAACTGTGGGAGATTCACCTGCATATATATGGCATGATCTTTTGCCACTCACAACATCTACCCTAAAGTCACACTCACTTTCTTTTTTGTTGTATGCAAGGAAGACCTCTAATCTCATCACTCCACTCTGGAGAAGCTCTGCCTTTTTCACTGAAAACAGCAATCTGGAGGAATCATTGCTTTCACCCATGAAAACTTGGCATCGCCGGTGCATTGTCATGATCTACATAAGAACATTCGTTCATAATTCAGTAACTGAGATGGATTTGCTGGCGTATTGAATTTGTTAGAATATCATGCGTGAATACACTATAAGAGGGAATTGATGCAGGAATACAGTATGACCGATTATCCAATCATGCCTAAAATAAATGGTATAAGATCTAAGCGAAATATATGGTATAAAGATTGAACTAATATTTTGCGTGATAAATCAAATAAGTAGGGTTTGGAACTTATATGAATGGAATATATGAAAAGCTAAACTGAATTGATGAAAAATATAATTATTTAAACTAAAATGGACTTAATTTATGATACTATAAAGTATCCTACAAAATAAAAGGTTCATGAACAATTGGGTGTGGTTAAGCGAATATTCCCAAAAGCGTTTTTTTTTTTCTACTTGGTAGATGTTTCTACATATACGTAAAAAATTCATGTTGAGTAAACGATGAGAAACGTAGTAGGAAGTGTGATTTATGGTTAGATGCATAATAGATCGGGGACTAGTAGGAATAAATATAAGAGTATGGATGGATGAAGCTTGTTCTGACAAAAAGATACTTAAGAGCGATCAATTAAAAACATTAAAAAGTGTTCTATCCTTCTCCTATATCTCAGATTCCTTTTTATTATCTTCATCTCTTCTAAGCCCTTGAGTTTCTCCCTTTCTTTATTGTCTCCAAATGCCCTATTCATTCTCATTTTCTGTCTTTAATGTTTTCACTTGAACCCTGATTTATAACTAGCGAAGATGAGTAAAACCAAAAAGGGGTAATTTAATACTAACAAGTGTTACTTCAAGAATTGTAAAACTATGAAGCCCTTTGTTGAGCAAAGCCAAAGATAATCATAAATAAACAAAAGGAAGAAACATCCTTAACAATAATATAGGTGAGAGTAGCCAAACCTTCCAATATAGAGTGAGGATGGGCTTTCCGCCAGCATCACACAAGACACAACGATCGTGAAGGGTTACAGGGGCAGATTTGATATAAAAACGACGGACACCATTTCCGTCGTAAGTCGCACCTCTTGTGTTAATTTGAAGATTGATAGTGTAAGGAGCACAGTAGGAAAGGTCGATAACTGGGGACGGACATTCCATTAGAGAGAGAGGGAGACGAAGAATTCTAGGTTATGATTATGGTTTTGCAGTAGCAGGTAAAGAACATTGCAATAACGTATGGTATCCATGGATACACGCGTTAACTTATACCAACGATACGACTTAGTCAAACTTCACGGCTGAAGTATGCTAATTACTGAATTACTGCTGCAAGTAGAAGAAGACTCTAGTTGACTTCACAGTTAAAACACTAACATTCCAGAAATTCGACACCATGTGCGACTCAGTCATGTAATAGGTTTAACTAGTGGGACCAACATGCATCGAGGTTTCTTTTTCCTTATTTATTGTCATTTTCTCGCATACCACATATTAGTTTGATTGGTTGTCTCTGACTATCTTTTGTCTATTTTACAGTATAAAAGGTATGGCGTTGTTCAGTTTATTTGTAGTCCAGGGATTATGGTCGTCCTTTTGACATTCATGTTCAACTAGAGTTTGGAAAAAAATAATTGAATAAGTATGTTAGCATAATTAATTATGCAAGATACCTTAAATTATTATTATGTGACTTAAACTAATTAAATTTCAATAATTAGAAGCTTCTTAAAATACCACTAAAAAAACTGATTTACCAATAACTATTTGTCCAAAACTGTAAAAATATGTCCGTAATTACTATTTATCAATGAATTGTCAATGATAAGACTTCGGTTATAATGTTATTGTAGCATTTACTAACATATATCACTAGTCAGTAATTATTAATATATCTTTCCATAATTATTAACCGATATATTTTATGGTAATTTTCAATAATTATTAACCGATATATTTTGATAATTTTCGACAAACAATAATCATTTCAAAATATATATGTTAATAATTATTAATTAATATATTTATTGATAAATATGAACAAATATATCTATTGATAAATTAAGTAAATACATCCAAAAATAAATTTGTTAATAAATACAACCTACCAATATTCACCGTCATAAAACATCTCCGTACAATATTATAAATAAAAATGATAACGAATTTAAGTTTGTTGTGATTATAACCAATTTAAATATACTATTTTTTATTTAATTTTTTTATTTAATCTTTAATAATTTTTTCATAATATTTATTAACAAATACTATATATAAAATAATCCATTAATAATTTACGTTTTTATTATAATCTGACGTTTTGTGTTTATTTTTATGAAACATGGATATTAAAATATGAGATAGTAACTACTTTAGTTACGCTAGCACATTTTCATAATTGTAATTTGTAAACAACTAAAATTTAAAATTTTAAAATTTGTAGACTAACACATCGTAATTTAAAATACATAAAATCAATGTTATTGACGAATAAATGTTTCATTATATAATATGTGACGGAAACAAAAAAAATCAGGTGTACATTTTTTAAATTAGTTTTTAAATGAAAATTTATTCATATATTTTTTTCCTCACCAGGTTTGAAATATTATAAATTTTTCAATAAGTTTTTTCATTTGTAAATCCAATTTGATATATTACAATTTTTTTAATGCACTTTTACTTTTTTATATTTACAAACAAAAATATTTATACCTTTTATTATATATATATATATATATATATATATATATATATTTATATATATATATATATTTATATATATATATAGACAGATATTTAATTTCAAAATTTAAATACATGTTTTCAATTTTTTTCATTACATAAAATAACTTATTAAAAGTTATTCATTATATAAATATAATTTATACTAATTCGTGATAAAATAATTTTTTTATTATATTAGTAATTATTTATATAATATAATTAACATTTATTTATTTTCAACGGTATAAATTATCTCTATTACAAACTTTTCTCTCTCTCTTTTTACTCAAATTCATTCCCTTTTTTCCAATCAAATGATTTTACTATTTACTCTCTTTTTCTTTCACTTTTCATCACCAATCCTATCCAGATAAATTATAAAGTCTTATCTATAACCTCCGCATTAGTATCGTGGAGAGACTGAAAGTAGCAATAGTTAGAACGAAAGTAGATGATAAACTAAAGAACCTCTTAACGTCAAGTCTTCTCCGCGTTCTTTTTTTTTTCCACATAATAGGTTCCAAAACTTCATTGTAGTCCTTACGAGTAAACATTTTAAAATAATTTAAAGTATGAGATTAAACCGTAGGCTGTTGGGCAATAAACCCTAGGTTGCCAAGTCCCCACTTTTGGACATCTCCTAAATTGACAAAAATGCTCAAAATGTGCAAATCAGTTCAAAAAGTCCTAAAAACTAAATTTACACTCTAATTAAATCTAAAACGTTTATGTAGAGAGTATTTGTTGACGTAACAGCCCTTTAATGCCACAAAATATACTTCCAAGAATTTCCACTAGTACAGTCAAAGGAAATGATATCGGTTATTTTTCCCTATAGGCAGCGGTTCCTCAACCGAGGCATATACTGACAAGGTAAAAAGTCTTCCTCTTATGCCTCGTTTGTGAACCGAGTTAGTATCTTGTCCTCTACTGCCTCCGTTGGGACTTGAACCAAGGTAGTAGAGTGGTTTTTACTTTTTTTTTTGGCCACACTTTGTTCAGCTTATTGTCATAAGAAATTAGTTCAAGGCAAATTCTTCCAACCCTGTGACCTTGAGCACAAACACGTCCAACATCTTTTTCTCCACCGAGATAACCTGCATTGGCCTTATCGCTTGATGCTCTCATAAACCACAAGAACTTGTGCTTGCTTAATTCCAAACCATTTGCCAGCTCGTTCATTTGCTCTTGTGAGAGTGTTCCACCACTCCAAAACACATACAAAACTGAGCCATCTTGTTATTTCTCCAACCATGTCAGATACTCCAACCCTCTTGTACAATCAGTTGTAGCTGTCCCAATTTGAATAATTAGTCTAACAGGATACAAAGGAGGGTAACCCCTTTCCTCATCTTAGAAAGCTTTGATCAGACCTGTTTCCAATAAAAAAAATCATAAATAGTTTGCAATTGACCATTGTGGTTCGATCCTGTGCTTGAGCATAGAGATCCCTGCCATGAAAGGGCACACACCCTGGTACTGTGATGGGGTGGGGCAGATCCTTGTGGAGCATGGGGAAGTAGAAGTGCGTGCAGAGAGTGGTTACAGAGAACCCAAATCACCAAAAATCACTAACCGCATGCGAGTACAGAGAACCCGAAAATCCCCAAACGAAACCCTCCGCCGCGGCGGACACGTGGAGGCAAACGAAGAGCAGGCGCTCGAGCAGAACGACGATAGAAGTGTTTTCGAGCAGGACCCACTTGAACTGGAGAGAGGACCAGATGCCAAGGAGAAAGGTGGTGTGGGCGCAGACGAAAGAGGCGATGGCAGCCACGGCGACAGAGGAGTTGAAGGCGGCGAGGAGGGAGGAGGAGGCGGAGAGGAAGAAGGCGAGTTGGGCGAAGATAAGGGAGAACCACACGACAAAGAAGGCGACAGGCTTGAGACTGAAGGCGTCGAGGATGGTGACGACGGGGGTGCCACTGAGGTTGAGGAGGAATAAGGCGGATGGAATTAGGGCGATGGCGATACGGTAGTTGTGGGCGAACGATGACGGGGTTTTGAGGGATCTAGAGGAGGCGGAGGAAGCGGAGGTGGAGGAGACGCCATTTTTGTGGACGTGACTCGACGACGAAGGGTAGGAGTCATTAGGGTTTGGGGAGGAGGAGAAAAAGGGGGTGTTGTTGGATGAGGAGAGGGTTATGTGAGGGTGAAATGCGCGAGGACAGGGTTATGGAAAGATAGGGTATATTGCCTCGGGTCCCAATGAACTGAGGCATTCTCAGGGTGTTAGGCATCGGGTGGGGTATGAACCGAGGTCATATTATCTATATGCCTCGATTCTCCTTAAACCGGGTCAGAAAAGTTAACCTAAACTACAAAAATGCCACCGTTTTCTTATAGATTTCGGTTCCTCCTCAACCGAAGCCTATTGTGCGATTTCAAATCCAGTTTTTTTACTAGTATCCCCTACAATTAATAATGACAATAATTAGCCTCAGATAATTCAAATTAATTAAAATCAGAATTATTGAGCGAATTAAGCAGAAATAGCAAAATTGGGGAAATAATGAACATTCTTGCACAATTTCCTAATTAAATGTAGTACAATAAGCTAAGTAAAGTCAAGAAAATATTGACTCATCAAAATAGACCACACTTAGTCTTTTGCACTCTTGCAAAAACTCCAAACGCAGATCAAGGAATAGTTCAAAGCACATCAAGGGAATGACACAACCTCAGCACACAAAAACAAAAAGACTCGCAAACGGATTTACACAGTCCTCAAGAAATCAGGAAAAAGAAAAGGAGTAAACAACATCCAACACAGAAAGAATCAGAGAAACCAGATACTTATGGTAATCATCCAAGCAATTCTAGACATGGAAAAATAATCAATCAAGAAAACAAGCAACAAACAGACTTGGCAACTCAATGCACTCAAGAAAGCAAGCAACAAACAGACTTGGCAAGCCTCTAATATCAACACCCAAAACATATGCATGTTCAAATCAAAAGGTCTTTTCAAGGTTGTATGGGGCCAAGGAAAAGATAGGATATAATATGGATGAGAAGCTACAAACCAAAAATAATAGAGCAGCAATGGGGAACAAGTGAAAATAATATCAAATCACACCCAAAACCTCTAATTCAATCCTTTTCTTGACTTCATTATTAAAAAAAAATAAATTATTTTTCTCAATTTTTTTCTATTTTTTTAATTTTCTTGTTTTGTCTCTTTCTTTTCACTCTTTTTAGAACACAACTGTAAGAGACAAGATGCACACATATTTACACAACAACCAAGAAGAGGAACCAACTAGCCAATTCATCAAATCCTCAAGAAGACCACACTTGTTCCTAAAACAATTCCAAAGCTCCGAAATTCCCTAAGGTTAATTAAGGTCATGATGGTTTTTCACTTAAGGCTAATGTATGAGCTTCAAAACAAGTAAAAGGGCAAAGCATGGGCTCAAAGGGGCTATCAAATGATCAAAACAAGGTAGGCTTATTTGGCTAGAGAGGCTCAAGAACAAAATTGCCTTTATCACTTCCAAACATGAATATCAATCAAGAATTATCAACCAGAGTCAAGCCAAGGCACATGTGCAAGCAATCAAGAGACATATCACAAATAAGAAAGAATATCAAGTGGCTCAAATTCTCGTGAAGGGAATCTCTGTCACAATTCAGCCTCTCAAACATCATAATCATCTTTCCAAGCATAGAAAAGCAAGGATTTCAAACCAATCGTAGTACCAATGAAGTGAAGGAGAAGTCTACAACCTAAAACAAGGTCCAAAAATCAAGAGAAACATGCAAAATTGTACACAAGACACAACAAAAACAACCTAGAAAACAACCTAGAAAACAACCTAGAAAACAACCTAGAAAACAAAACCTAAACAAAGAAAAATCTCCCCTAATAGACCACACTTAAACTACACAATGTCCTCTGTGTGTCACAACATCAGATCAACAATTAGAACAGTCAAAAGATATAGACAAAGTGTGATAAAAGTGAGGAAGGAAGGAGAAAAGAAAACTCCATGAGTCAAGGGGGAAATGAAGTTGGCTCTAGCAAAGACGTCTCCTTCACCACTGCATCCAACAAAGAAGGATTCCTGAGGAAGCAGACATCTAGAGCATGATAGTAGAATTAATGGGGTGGTTTGATAGTGGCCCGACAATGGGTGGAAACAGAAATGCTCACATAGAACTCGTTAGGATAGGCTCTAAACATGGCTTTGATACCATATTAGAAAGTGGGTTTTTAAAGCCTAACTCATGTAAGACCCAAAAATAAATTAATACTATAAGATAATTTATTTTTGCAACTAATATTTAGTTAGTAAGAATTTCTTATTTTTTTGTGATGGTAATTGTGTATTTAAGTGTTTAAGATGTAATTCTATTATATTACTTACTTTGTTAAATTATCATGGTTATTGAATTAAATGGCTTTAGGACTCTGTAAAACTTGATCTTTAGTTATGAGTAAATTGTTTCTGTGCTTTCTTGAACAAGTGACTTTCAATCACTTTGAATTTCTTTATCACTTGATATATGTCACCGAAATGGTATGATGATTTCTTTGTGTATTATTATTTGAGTATTTTGCTTGGAATTCTTTTACAATTCCATCTTGACTTCTCTCCAAAACCGTTAACTTTTTTTTTTCTTTTCAAAGTTTCATAATTTTCTTTATTTTGTTTGTTTGTCTTTTATCATTATAATTAATTCTTCATATATATTTTTTTAGTTCTAAAAGCTTGAAATATGATGTATATACATTGGCCACGTGAAGAACTTATCTTCGTGTATACTAAGGGCCATATTGAGTAGCATGAATTTTTTCTCCTTCAACCATGACCAATCTTTTCCCCCACTTAATTTGATAATAATTTTGATTTTTGTTGCTTTCTCCACTCTTCACGGTTCTGGTCTATTTTTCCTTACCATGGGGTTACTTTTTGTGTAAACATAGCACAATATCTTCTTAAGTGCACAAAATAAGACAAAATTTTCATCATGAAACGACTTTGTGGGAAACATTGAACGAAATTTTGACCTTAAGAACCAATATCATCCTTTTCTAGTGACCAACATGATTCCTATCTGGAAATGGAGGGACCGTCTGTTTGCTAATAAATCGTAGGATTTCATTAGGAAAAGAAAAGAGAATAAAAATAGCAAGAATTGAAAGAGTGAACGGAAGAGATATCTGAAATTGGAGTGTTGTCGAAGAAGTTGAGAAACTAAGGAAGAAGGAGACTTAGATCAACAAAGTAAGGGCTAAAAAACTTAATGTAGCTGGAGAAATAGGTAGGGGAGCTAATTCATTTCTTTACTTATGTTGAAAAGTAGAAGAGTTAATCTTGATATATATATATAGACATATGTATATGTATATACATATATATGTATATGTATATACATATATGTACATATATATGTATATGTATATACATATATATGTATATGTATATATATGTATATGTATATATACATATATACATATATATACATATATACATATATATACATATGTATATATATACATATATATGTATATGTATATACATATATATGTATATGTATATATATGTATATGTATATATATGTATATATATGTACATATGTACATACATATGTACACATATGTACACATATGTACATATATGTACACATATGTACATACATATGTATAATGTATACATATGTATGTACATATGTATACATATGTGTACATATGTACACATATGTACACATATGCACATATGTACATATATATATATATATATATATATATATATATATATATATATATATATATATATATATATATATATATATATATCGTATGACACCTTGCAATATTTAAACTAAAAGATGAACTACGGTTTCTCTATTCTGGATCCTTGTAGCTGTATAACCATATAATCTGCAAACTCTATGTCTCTGCACGAAATTTTGTTGAAATGAAGAAAGACCAATACCTCATGCGTGGGTCTCATTTATTTAATAAAACTTCTCTCACTAACCATACCTTGTAGTGAATCTTTGTTGCTGCCATAGAATAGTTTAACCGTGGCATGTTGTCTAATTATCAATTCTTTAATAAGAAAAGTTGTAGCATGTCATTTCTTTTGCTCTGTCCTAAATCAGAGAGTATGGCTATGATGAAGACACCCGTGGAGTAGATAAACATCCTAAGAATCATTGAAAGTCTAAACCAACATGTCAGATTTTATAAATCCTGCTGCTGGATTTTTTTTTATTATTTAAAGTAGAGCTTTGCATGAGACCATACCTCATGGTTCTTCTTACTTGAAAAAAAAAAACGTTGTAGCCCATTAAAGGTACTGGATTCTGGCCATTTTAGATTAAATATGAATTCTTTAATAAAAATGATGCCATGTCTTATTACTTAAATGCCAAACTGTTATCTATGTGAAAAGGGTCAACGCTACGTATAAGCACCATAGAACAAAGGATTTAAGGCTTATAGGAAACTTGTTTAATAATGTGTTTTAGAATTATATTTAATCACTTCTCTAATTTGGCCTTGGAAATCAGATTTGAAACCATGGCAACCCTCTCATTTGTATTGTCTTAATTGAAGCAAAAGTTCATTTTTTTTTGTTATAATTAATCTACCGTGAGTCATGTACACCTGTCCAGGAAGCTCAGAAAATGCTGATTTTCATAATTTCACTGCAGTTAGTACAGTGGTCCAAAAATTTTAATTCCAGTGTCTAAAGAAAGCTTATTGAGTCTATTTTCTAACGCAAAAAGAACCATATTATTTGGAATTATGTGGAGAGAGTAATAAACAAAACAATAAAGAAAGGTCATAGCTGAAAATACAGAAAAACGTGACGAAAATGTTTACTTTAAAAATTTTACTGCAGCTGATCCTTTAATCCAAAAATTACGAGTTAGTATTCATATGAAAGTTTTTTTAAGTCTAGAATCCAACAAAACAAGAATCAACTCATTCGGAGTTTTATAGAGAGAGTTACGGGTGAAACATTAAGCGAAGGCCGAAATTGACAGCAATTTGTCTTGAATGTGATTTCTGTATTTAATGCAAGTTGACATGTACTTTATTTTCGTGGGATTTAATTAGATAGCCTTTAAGAATATTATAGTCTTATCGTGTATAATCAAAAATATTTTTATGCTTTATCTCGGTAGTTAAAAGGATAATTTCCTTTTGCCTATATAAGGCGATAGGTGGATACGAGTTCTGTCATTTTACCTTTTGAGGGAAATACAGATATTTAGCCCGTAAAATTCTAACTCGTGCTGAGTATTGTGCTTGGTGAATGGATGTTACTCACCAATGTTTTTACTCATAAGTCCTTGAAGAACCGGGAAGATATGTCTAAAGCGGTGTGTGGAGGACGACTCTTATCTGCGGTCCAATAGCTGCGTGTGAAGGACCAGTGTCCAATAGCTGCGTGTGAAGGACAAGAACCGAGTTAGGTCCAATAGCTACGTGTGAAGGACCAGTGTCCAATAGTTGCGTATGAAGGACAAGAACCGAGTTAGGTCCAATAGCTGCGTGTGAAGGACCAGCTCCATTAGCTGCGTGTGAAGGACCAGCTCCATTAGCTGCGGGTGAAAGACAAAATCAATAGGTCTGATAACTTCGAGTCGTGTCCGAAGAAATTTCCTTGTTCTGGTTACCTAGCTTTACATGATATAGTACAAGAGGATAAACAAACTTAAATTCACTTATGAATTGCCTAGTCAATTACAATTATGGTATTAAGTTCTTTCGGCAGAGGTGTTACGATCTTATTAATACGCTATTAATATTATTAGATGTTTATAGTGCGTACGCTTATCTGTAAATTATTATTTTTATGGTTATGGTTAGCTCAACCTATTTGTGTGACTACGATGATCGTATAACGCGTATCGGTATACGGGAGTAGATGATGTTCCAGGTGAAGCTGAAGAAGTTTAGAACAAGGAGCGTGTTGGGAAATTTACATGGAAATTTTAAAGTGTGAAAATAAATTGTTGTAAAGTATTGTATTTTAAGCAGACTTTTAATTTGTTATGGTTTGTAATTTTAAAACAACTTTTAATATTCGGTTTGTAATCCAATAATTACTCTCTAATACTTTGATGAATTTTTTCGGTAATAATACTAAATGTTGTGCCTTTAAATGTAAACAATTATTTTGAAAAATTTCCTGTGACATTCCGAGAAGGGGTGTTACAACTCAACCTCACAAACCGGCTTGTAAGGTGAGGTTTGCACCTCACTTATATATTATAAATTGGCCTAATCTCTAGTCGATGTGAGACTTCCAACAGACCCCTTTCACGCCGAGGTATAGACATCTCGAGCGTGATAGTAGAAATTGGGTGGTCCGATAACGGCCCGATAGCGGGTGGATTAGAAATGCGCAAGAAATAAGAAATATCGCTAGGATAGGCTCTAACCATGACTTTGATACCATATCTGAAAGTGGGTCCACTAGTGCAAAAGTTTTTTTTTATACCTGTTAAAAAAAGGCTTTTTATACCTGTTTTCGAGTAGAATAAAAGTTGGGGGTATAAAATTTTTTAAATTTTCATACCGGTTATTGAATCGGTGTAAAAAATTCAACTTTTGACATCGGTTATGTCTATAACAGGTATAAAAGTTGGTATTCATACCTGCCATTCTAGGAGTAGGAATAAAAAAGCATCAAGAAAAAACTCATTTTTATACCTGATGGGTTCACAACAGGTATAAAATAACCTTACTTTTATACTTGATGTAATTATAATAGTTATGAAAAATAAGACTTTTTATAGTTGTTGAGCTTTAACAAATATAAAAGTGACGTTTTGTTTTGGAATATTTGATTTGTATGGGCTACTATCCATTTTTAAACCGGTATAAAATTCAATTCTATAATATAGTCTAAATAATTAATAACTTGAAATGGTTATACATAGAAATAGAAAATTACATTGTTTGTAATCCAACTTAAAAAATTAACAATTACATTGTCTATAATTCAATAACTTCTCTTTCTAACAATTAATCACTTGGAGAATTTGATAAGCAATTTATCACCTAGACTCAGCTTCTTAAAGCGTGAATCATATTCTTCTAGTAGATCAAGCTCAAATGCAGTCATCTCAATAGCTCGAACCATGCTCTTATCACCCACTTTTTCACTTCCATTAGACCTTTAAATTGGAGGTAGAAATAAAATTATAAAAAAGCACCGAATGTTGATTCTATATATGCAAAAGGGTTAGAGTAATAAAACAAAATAGTAGAACGAGGACAATATCAATATCAATAGACACCAAGAGGAAAGGGGAAGTAACATTATCATATTACTAATCAACCATAAAAAGATTTACTAATAAATTTTTAGTAGTAATAAAAACATATAAACTGAATGAAAACTAAAAAATAGAGATGCACCCCACATACTATTAAGTCTTACTAAGAAAAGAATGATCTACTCAGAACTATTGATTTATTATACACAGATAAAAATACAACATGTTTATCTGATGAGAAGGAAGAGCTAAACTGCTCTAAAATACAAAAAATCTATAGTTAAAAAGACTAAAAGGTAACTTTAATAGTTTTCCCCCTTTCCATATGTAAGAAGAGAAAAAGATTGCATAATTGCATTTCTATGACCTAAACATGTAATAAGGCTTAACAATACCCTTATTATTCCAATATATTTCACGCAGCTTGACAAAATCAGTTCCCTCTAGTTGGGTTTTCAAATGACATCCTTTAAAACCTATCCTTTCTCATTATCTAGAAATCTCCATTTGCTCCTCTATAATAATAGATTAAGAATCTCCATATTTCGGGGATTGAACTTATCTTATAACCAAATTACAACTACGATACCTGTGAGCATCAGACCATCTATATTTTTAAGTTTGAGAAGTAAGAGGTACTACAAGAGAGTTAACATGGTACTGTTTGGAAGCACTGACACCCAATGTTGCTGGAATTACCTGTATCCTCGAATTATTAGGCAATAAATATTTAAAATATATTGATAAACAAACCAAGTGCATCAGAATTTGAACTCAAAAAATATTAAATGCCAAAATAACTCACCCTGAACATAAGCCCATTTGTATCTTGGAAAAATAGACCCATTTCAGAGTATTCTTTAAATTATTTAGAAACATGTATTGAAAAGATTTTCAAATCTACAACATAGAAAATAAGAAATTGACACACAAGATGATCCTAAAAGATAAATTTACTATTTGAGTCATACCATACTTTTAGAATCCCTCTTAAATGAAGAAGTGAATACACATCACCATGCCCATGAGGTTTTGTCTACTGAT
The DNA here is from genome assembly GCF_029865625.1 of Vigna umbellata. Classification (NCBI taxonomy): domain Eukaryota; kingdom Viridiplantae; phylum Streptophyta; class Magnoliopsida; order Fabales; family Fabaceae; genus Vigna; species Vigna umbellata. Next base: position 30,069,886 of record NC_142167.1, on the reverse strand, counting down.
ATACAGATTTATGAACACCGGAAAACGGCGCCACAAACTTGTTTAACCCTCGGCAAGTGTGATCGAATCGTATCAAGTAATAAAACTCGGTAAAACCAAGTATCGTTCTCCCAAAGGACTCACGACCTAGTTCGTTATATGATTTGTTGATTATTTAAGACTTGTGAACAATTGATTGTAGGTTTTAAATGCAACTGACAATAATTAAACAAGTATGCATGAATTTGATCAATGGAAAAGAGGAATACAAACACTTTAATGAATTAGATGGATGAGTATGTTGTTGGGGTAATCAATTTCATCTTATCCACTCTCATATACTTTTAGGAATTCATCATTCTTTTCATCCATGTTAATGCCACTCTCTAAATCACCTTGCAAGAAGGCTATCCTTAATTACGAGTTCATACAATTCCTAGCATTCCTAATAATTAATTCTGAAGCACAGAAGCTTAAAGGCAACCAATATGCTATTGGGAGATTTTCCCCGGATCTAGATTTCCCCGTACGTTCCCATATCGACAAAATCAATAATCATGGCATCGAATGAGTTAAACAATGCATGCTTTGAGCAAAGAGGAAAAATCCTAACTAATGATGAAAGAAAGCATGTATCTTAAAATAAGATGTTTAAACACAAATTCCATATATGAGAGTTTCACAAGATTACATTGATTTCCCAACAACAATACAAGGTTTAGTTCACCATATTCATGGTGAAACTAGATGAACAATAATGAATGAATGAAAGATAGAACCCTAGAAAGAGGAGTAGCTAGCCTGAGCATCCAAGATCTTCCTCCAAGGGGTGGAAAAAAGAGTGTTTGCTTCGTCTCCAACCAAAGATACAAACCCTAGGACGTCCTAAAGCTTATATACTATTCTAAAATATACAGAAAATTAGGCCCAAGCCCAAAATAGTGCCGCTCAGCGGTAAACTACCGCTCAGCGATAAGTGCATGAGTCGATTCTTCCCCTCAGCGACATTTTCACCCCTCAGTGGAGCCAACGTGATTTCCTGAGTGTTGTTCAGCGGTAAACTATCGCTGAGCGGTAGTTGCGACTTCTCCTTTTGCACTTTTTGAGTTCTTTTATGATTCCATATCTATCCTTCTTCACTTCTTTCACTAAATTCACCTTAAAACCTGCATAAAACACTAAAATCAACCATAAACCTGTCCAGCTCTCTTATTTCCAAAAATATGACCAAAAGCATGATTCCAAGCTAGTTTCTAAGTGTTAAAGGTTGCTTTTAGTACCAATTTTAAGCATGAAAATAACAGTTTTTCAACTGTTATCATCTACATAAAGAGAAATGGTCATTAAGTTAATATTAGTTTCAAAATATAACTATGAGGTTAATAGAATGCACTACATTCATTACTTTTTGCTAAATAAACTTCCCAGTCACAATCATACTGGTACCATGTATATCACTATCTGAATTTTGTACTTTTTTTTGTGGTTTCAATGCAAGTCTGGCATCATTATCTTCTAAGCATGTCACTCTTTCCTGAATTAAAAAAGTTAAGAATTAATTAAAAAAATATTAAAATAAAATTTTGGTCCCCGCATCAAATATTATTTTTTCAATTTAGTTCCTAAATGAAAAATCTATTTATTTAGTTCCTAAATGAAAAATCTATTTATTTAGTTCCCATATGAAAAAACATTTACCAATTCATCCCTAAGTTTCTCAAAGTTACAATATAATATTAGATTTAGCCACTGTACTTGACACCATTTTTAAGTTTCTCAAAGTTATAATAATCTCATTAGTTCAATCCCTAATATGAAATTAAAACTTCCTATCAGGCCATCTATATTTTTAAGTTCAAATAAATTTGATGGAAAAGTTCCATTATTTGAACAACCTAATTGCTTAAGACACGTGCACTCTACACTTTCCAACAATGAAGGTTGAGAAAAATCTCACATCAACTAAATCAAATTAATTATCAGCTTGCATCACATCCTTCCTCCACCAATCAAATCTTACAAGCATCCAACAAATTGAAGAAGAAAAAAAAGGAACTTGTGAAGATTATAACTGTTTATGCATTCTACAAAAGCCTTTACAAGTTAATTACAAGACCTAAACTTCCCATAACGACTTTACTTCTGACACAAGCTGAAATTTGATGTTGAAAACTGAAATTGTAGTAAAAAGAGAAATAATATTGGGCAATTGTGTCATGCTGTCTCTAATCATGTGATGGTAAAACATTGTGATCCTTTTATAAATGTTCTTCATCCAAATCTTATTTCTCTACAAATTTTATTATCTCTTTGATCAAGAAATATTCATGGTTGTTGAAACTGTGAGATTGGAGGAAGTAAAAGCCTAAAATAAATAAACTAACATAGAAGCAATCATGGTTTCACTGTGAAGAGAAATGTGAAGAAAGAAAAAACGAAACCTCACGATATTGACGCGGAGGAAAAAAAGAATTCAATCTTGTTCCCACCCTTCGTCTCTAGTACGTGATCCTTCAAGTTCTTGTCCCTGCTCACGCCGAAAATCACCACCCTCCCGTCCTATCCCGCGAAATCTAAATTTTATTCGGTATTTTCCAATCAAAAATTAAGTATAACAAGTATAAAAACAGGAAATGTAATGATAAATATAAACTTCAATTTTGATAGAAAAGTACGTAGGAATTGAAAATAGTTACAGAAATGAATCGAAGTTTGTTGATAGTTAGAAATGTAATGATAAATATAAACAAAAATTTTAAAAATTATATATAAAATAGGCGTTATCATCTAATTTAAGTCCTAAATCACTCGAACAATACAGAACCAAAAGCAAATGTCCAAAAGATACACAATGTACACGTGAACGTGGGAACAAATTAGGCAAAAATGAAAAAAAATGTTGGTACAAAAAAATAGAACGCGTACAGATCGGGGAATCAGTGAAGCAACATAGAACGAAAAGCAAATAATAGACACAAACGACAAAAACGCGGTTGAGATGCAGAGGAAAAGCTAATAGCGAAAATAGATCAAGATTGAGCATGAGAGGAGATAATGTATAAAGAAATGGAGGGATTAAGGTTGAGAAATGAAACCTGAATGTCGTGTTGAAGACAATAAAGCTCCCAGTAGGCGTTTCCAATCTGAATGCCAGCCTGGCCAATGGGGATTGAGATGCACTCTCTCATTGTTGCTGGCGAAGAAGGAAGATCGAAATGGAAAATAAGGAAGAGTGAAACCCTAAACAAACCTTCGAGAATGGAGTCTTTCTCACTCGTGCTTATCAAACTCTAAACAAATAACAGTGAGTGTTTCATTGAGCAACAACCCACAAGAGCAGCAAATGTGTACAAACATTCTGCTATAGAAGAGAGAGAGGGGTCGAAGAGAGAAAGATGCAAAAAAGAAAAGTGACCCGAGAAAAGGAATCTAGGGTATCAAATTTTTTCCACCGATTAGAGTGTCTAACTGGTGTTGAAAAAGTTTTTCAACATCACATTTTTGTGGTCACATTATTTTTATACCTATTATAGGTTTAGAAAGAATATTTTTTTACACCTGTTTTAAGTGTAATCGGTATGAAACTTTTTATTATTGTCCTTACGTCATTTTTTTACCTGTTTTTTGATGGAATAGGTATAGAAAAATTTCTTTTATTTACGATACTGCCACTATATCACTTTTTATACCAAGTGGATTTTAGCAGGTATAAAAAGGCACTATAAAAAAACATATTTTACACTAGTGGTTGAAGCCTAACTTAACCCCACAAACCGGCTTGTATGATGAGGTTTGCAGCCCACTTATATATTATAAATTGGCCTTATCTCTAGTCTATGTGTAACTTCCAACACACGCCCCTTCACACCGAGGTATAGACATATCAAGTGTAATAATAGAAATGGGTGGTCCGATAGTGGTCAGACAACGGGTGGAAACGGAAAATATTAGAAAGTGGTTTGAACCCTAACTTAACCCCATAAATCGAATTTTATGGTGACGTTTGCACTCCACTTATGTATTATAAATTGGCCTTATCTCTAATCGATGTGGGACTTCCAACACACCCCCTTCACACCGAAGTATAAATATTTTGAGCGTAATAGTAGAAATAGGTGATCCAATAGTGGTTCGACAACGGGTGAAAATAGAAATGTCCACATAAAACTTGCTATGATAGACTCTAAACATGACTTTGATACCATATTAGAAAAATAAATTTTAAGCCTAAATCAACCTACAAAACCGGCTTGTAAGATAAGATTTACAGCTTGTATATTACCTTATAAATGGGACTTCCAATAACACACGTTAACTTAAACATACGATATGACTTAATCAAACTTCAGGGCTGAAGTATGAGAGTTACTGAATTACTGCTGCAAGTAGAAGAAGACTCTGGTTGACTTCACAGCTAAAACACGAACATTCCAGAGAAATTCGATAGCATGTGCGACTCAGTCATCTAATTGGTTTTACTAGTGGACCAACATGCACCGAGGTTTCTTTTTCCTTATTTATTGTCATTTTCTCGCATAACACGTTAGTTTGGATTGGTTGTCTGACTATGTTTTGTCTAGTTTACATCATAAAAGTTATGGCGTTGTTCAGTTTATTTGTTGATAAATACAACTTTGTTAATAAGTAAATTACATCTATAAGTAAATTTGTTAATAAATACAACTTATCAAGAGATATTTTATTGATAAATCAAAAAATATTTGTTGATAATATTATTTATTGACAAATACTATATTATAAAATAATCCATTAATAATTTAAGTTTTTATTATAATATCACGTTTTGTGTTTTTTTTTATCAAAGATGTTAAAATATGAGAGTGATGCATAATTGTAATTTGTAAACAACTAAAATTTAAAATTTTATAATTTGTAGACTAACACATCGTAATTTAAAATACATAAAATCAATGTTATTGACGAATAAATGGTTCATTATATAATATGTGATGGAAAGAAAAAAAATCAGGTGAATTAGTTTTTAAATGAAAATTTATTCATATATTTTTTTCCTCACCAGGTTTCAAATATTACAATTTTTTTAATGCACTTTTACTTTTTTAAATTTACAAACAAAAATATTTCTACCTTTTTTCCAATAATTATATATATATATATATATATATATATATATATATTTGTACATATAGATAGATATTTAATTTCAAAATTTTTCAAAGTTATTGATTATTTAAATATAATTTATAATAATTTGTAATAAAATAAATTGTTTTAATATATTAGTAATTATTTATATAATCTAATTAACATTTATTTATTTTCAATGGTATAAATTATCTATATTACAAACTTTTCACTTTCTTTTTTTACTCAAATTCATTCACTTTGTTGCATCCAAATAATTTCACTATTTATTCTTTTTCTCTCTCTTTTTCTTTCACTTTTCATCTTCAATTATATCCCGAGAAATTATTAATGTCTTATCTATAACCAATCAATTAGTGTCGTGGAGAGACTGAAAGTAGCAATAGCTAGAACAAAAGTAGATGATAAACTAAATAACCTCTTAAGGTCAAGTCTTCTCCGCGTTCTTTTTTTCCACATAATAAGTTCTAAAACTTCATTGTAGTCCTTGCGAGTAAACATTTTAAAATAATTTAAAGTATGAGATTAAATTTTTGAAATTATTTTAAGTTACCTTAATTATACTTTAATATGTATGTATATTTATTGATGTGCTTGTTTCCTTTTGTGTAATAGTTTTTATTTAATTTAATTTCGTACTGTTACATTCATAGAGTAATTATTACTGATTTGGTAAAATGCACATAGTAAATCTAACTTTAATTTCGACCAGTTTATTGAATAGTGCTGCCAAAATCATGACTTAGTCGTATGTGTATATATCTGACGCGTGTAAATTTGATAGATACCATACACTTGCAACTGGTATTAGTATTGGTAAACTTAGATAGTTGCTCAACAAATTGGCATATATAAGACATAAATAAAGACAGTGTTGTTCCCTCAAACACCTTCCTCTCTCCAATGGCATATCAAGTCTCAGTTATCAACTCTTTCTACTGTTCTGCTGACTCTATCACTCTACAGATTAATACTGAGAAAGGAGTCACTTACAATGAAAACAATGATCGTCTCTTTTATATGAACGATACTTTTTTCACACTTCACAACCGTCGTGTCTTATATGATGATACACAAAAACCCATTGTCACCTTCTACAGAAAGGTTTGCTTTCTCATTTATAATCATACTCAATTTAATTACTTATTTGTTTCATATTCGCCCACCTACAAAAATAATCTTAAAATTTTCCTTTTAGACACTAAACTTAGCTAGGTGTTATAACTATGGCTCTCTGTTTTGGTAAAACACTTAGAGTTTTTTTGTGTTTTTTCTTAGTCTTATCAATCTTATATTAACTCCGTCAGACTTATATTTTTTTTCTTTCTAAAAATAATATATTTTTCTACTTTTCTATTTCATATTGTTGTTTATTTTTTAATTTATTAGTGTAAAATAGATATATTAGATTAGTTATGAAGCATAGATCAATTCTGCTACCACTATAATATACACTAATGTAATACATTGAAGACAAATTAGATTGGTTATGGAACAACCGATCCAATATCTAAAATAGAATTTTTTAAATAACAGTAATTATCAATGTTCATTTTAAAACCTTCATTGTCCTCATCTTTGATTTTGGATTCAAATATATCTCATTTTTATTTAAAGAAAGAATGTGCAAAGAATAATAATGATGTCGTTGGGAAGAAGACTTTGTAGATCTAATGAGACAAACACAAAAAATAAAAAAACTCCATGATCGAAAGCAAAAGAGATCGAACGGATTTTTATTGTAGTTGTGCAAAAATAGTGAAACTAAATCTAATATCTTTATCAATGTAACTTGGTGACCAATGGGTGGATGAGCTTGAACAATGAAAGAAAAAGAGATGAAAATGGAGATAGGACGCGACAACAACAACATAAAGTTTCATATCCAAAACCCTAATAACAAACGACGGTGGTAAATACCACGAGTTGAAAAAAGAAGGAAGAAAAAGAGAATAGTACAGTGTTTAGAAAAGAAAAATAACCGTGAGGAGCATAAACGGAGAACACGAAGAAAAAAATGATTTTTGCATAGTAATATTAGATCAATTTCTTATTTAATACCCATTAGATCAGTTCTCCTTGCAATCGATCAAATATTTACATATTTCCTATAATCGATCTAATATACTTCATTTTATTTACAAAAATTTTACTGTATTTTTTAATGAATCATTCCACTACAACCGATTTAATATTATATTTTAATATGTCGATTTTTGGTGATTAATTATTATTTGACCTTAGTTATTTGTATTAATATTTATTATATTATTAACTACATTTGTTCTGGAGTGTATATTTATTATGAATTGATTGTGATAAATTTTTTGGATATTTTGATATTCTGATTTCTTTAATATTCATATCTTATTATTTTTAATTAATCTTGATTGACAAAATTTGCATGTGTATGGTTACATTATCCATGTTATTCTTATTCTTAATTAATTTCCATTATGCAGGCTGTGACGTTGCATGAGCGATGCAAAGTTTTCAAGGGTGAAAGCACTGATTCATCTCAATTGCTATTTTCTGTGAAGAAAATCAATAAATCAAGCTCACATGGGATTACTAAATTAAACGTGTTCCTCGCAAACAACCAAGACAAAAAGAAAAGTGACTTTAGAGTCATCATTTCTGGTATTAAAAGCTCCTGTATAGTTTATATCGGTGAATCTCCTAATATTGTAGCTGAGGTATGACTACTAAATTAGTATATCTTTTTATGTGTTAGTATTTTATTTTTTTATTAGTAGTAAAATTTAAATATTTTACATTAAAGAAATAAATTTAAGCTTAACTCAATTTGATGAAATAGAAGTTCAGCAAATTCAGATTTATTTTTATTCATGTGTTATAAATAATCCATCAAAGATATTATACAAGTATATCAAATATGATAATCAATATGACTTAATAATCAAATATTAATTAAAATAGATTTTAAATTACTTTAATATCATAATAAAGTAATGGAATTTAGACATAATTCAGCTTCACTACACTAATTCTTCAGTAAGTTAGAGATTTGTTCTTAATTAATAACATGCGTATTTTTGTCCGTAATGTAGATGGAGAATAATGGTGGCTTCAAAGTCTTGGTCTATCCCAACGTGGACTACGCATTCATAGTGGCACTGCTTATGATTGTCAAGGACGTGAAAGTTGGTATTCAAATTGCTCCAGGCATAAAATTGATTTCGTCAGTGGTATCGGCTACATTAGGCGACTAAATAAATGTGTATCGTATAAGAAAATCAAAGGAAAAGTGAGGAAATACATTTCTATTATGCTGTATATGACTATTCCTATTATCCTTTATTATATCAATGATAGCGAAGTTATTGGCAATGGCAGATTCAAGATAATAGTTTGGGGTGCAAAAATAAATGTACAACAATTTTTTAGGTAACCAAACAAATAAAATAAGCTAAAATTAAAATAAAATTATTTTTATATACATATTTATTTTATATATGAAAAATAAAAAATTGGTAGGGCCAATGTCCCTTCACCCACACTTGAGCTCCGCCATTGGTTATTGAGAGTTTATAATAGATAAGAAATCTGTGGGCAATGTTTTTTTTCTTACCATTTCTTGTAATAACAAAACCAACGACACAGTTTTGTAGATAAAAAAAAATAACTTACGGGTAGGAAAAACTTATCATAAATTTATTCATATCAAGAATTACCAATAAGAGTTTATATGTGTAACTTTACTCACGAATTATTCTTTAAATAACTTAGTTATAGGCAAGTTATCTATGAATAAGTTATTTATAGAATAATTTTTTTATAACATACTTACAACATATTCATGAATTTTATTTATATAAGTGGATAACTTAACTATCTACAACATTTCTTTTAGTTAAATTTTGCATGAACTTTTTTCAATTACTTTTCTCAGTCATTATTTTCCATTTCATCTTTCTTATAAGAGTCTCAATCAACTTTTGTATATCCTTTATATCCAACCTTCCGACCTTTTTTCTTTTCTGCATATTTATTCATGCAATTTTCTTTCCTTCTGCTTCACACCCGCACAAAATTATTTTTGTATTTTCCACCAGATTTAGGGTCTTGCAAAAGATATATAAGAAAAAGAAAGATGTGCAATTATTACTGATTTTTTTAAGTATGATATGAGATTGTCTCTTGTTGAGTTGCAATGAGTTATAGTTACATGTAACGAGAGATGATAGAATATCCTCGTTGTATGACATCATGAAAACATTAAACAACTTTACAGTGTTCATTAAATGATTTTCCTTCTTTTCCAAATCAATAAACCAGTCAATCTCCTATTGAGTTTCAATGAGCTCAACCCCACCTTCAAATAATACCATTAATAACTCATACTTTCTAATTGAAATGTTTTAATATTTAATAAATTATCAAAATAAAAAATATACGTAAATCCCTGTCCTTAAATATTCATCTTTCATGAGAGTAATTTTGGTTGTGACAGAGTTGAATTCAAAATTCTTGAGAAATATTTATAAAGGTATAGATTTACTTCCTCTTCTGATAATTTGTAATATATTCAACATTAAAAGATTTTAATTGGAAAGTTACTCTTTCCAGAGTCTATTTTAATTGGAAAGTTACTCACTAGAAACAAGAGGCAAAATATTATATTGATTTAGAAAATAGGAAAAAACATTTAATCAATAAAATCTAACTTTGAAATGTCATTTTGAAATGTCATTTTTATTAGATTTAAAATGTTAAATTGTTAATTTTTTCATAATAACAACACAAGGAAGATATTCTATTAATCTCATACATTTGTCATGTGTAATTGATTTTCATACCTTAAACTGAGATATTAGAGTTCATACTTGTATAAAAAAAAGAATAAAATTCTTTGACACACCTAAATATTTTACATTCATTTGATATTACTCTTATTTATTTTTTATTTTCTTTTTTTTGAAACAATATAAAAGTTATTGATCATTTTATTCTTATAGTCTGTATTAAATGAATGTAAAAATGTGTCATGTATCATTACTCATAAAAAATACAATTACTTCTATGTGGGTTGTATAATACATGGGATTTTGATCAACAGGGTGTGTAAAATAGGAGAAACAATAGTTGTAAAAGGTATGACAGCATACAGAGAAAGAAAAAATAGAGAAGAGAAAGGAAACCTTCAGAAAAGGTAGGCAGCTTTTTTAATAATTGTTTTCGGTGTCTCTTTCTATTCCACAACCGTGCTATATATGCACTTTGGCATTCACAAGCTAATAATAAAATAAGATCTATTCATTTGTGACACTTTTCCCTAGGGGTGGGCAAACTGCACTATTTGCACTGCACTATAAATCTATTACAATTAACTATAAAATAGTTTAAAAAAACTGAACTGCACTAGAAAATAGTTCAATAAAACTGAACTAAACTATTTTTTAGTTCAGTTAACTACAAAACAATTCAGTTAACTAAAAATATAAAATGTCTAAAATTTGATTCTCATATTAAATATAGTTTAATTTAATAATATAAATTTGTTTATATATTATTTTATATAGATTAAAAACTTAATCTCTAAAAAATATTTCTGTTTATCTCTGTTTTGCGTTATTCGAAATATTTTTATTTTGACAATTATCTAGTTTAATATAAAAACTCTCATATCTTTTCTCTTCTCACCTTTTTCTGAATTCTCATATATATATATATATATATATATATATATATATATATATATATATATATAATATTATATTTTATAATTATTTATATAAGTACTTTTATCTTTTTATTTTTACAATTATAGTTAATTTTATTAAGTTATAAAAATAATTACGAGTTTTTGAAATATAATTACAATATAATAAAATTTAGTTTTTTTTAAAATATATAATTATTTTAGTATAAATTTAATAATATCATTTTATTTTAATAATTATTATAATAATAGTTAACTTTTTAAGAGACTTGAAAAAGAACATTTATTTATTTATACAAACAAATGTAAATTTTGAAATAAACAAAAACTATTTAAACAAATTACAAAATACGAAAAAAATAAATAAAATTTCAAATTGAAAAATATCAAATATTAAAAAAATTAAAAATTAATAAAATTTTAAGAAATAAATTCAAAAGTATAAAAAAACCATAAATAAATACATAATAAATAATATTTAACCGTAAAACATAACATACAAATAATAGATACAAATATCATAAAATATATACAAAAATAAATATAAAATGTTATAAAAATATTTCGAACATATATTTTTAAAAAAATTTAATAGTATACATAAATATCAAATAATATAAAAAATATTAAAAATATAAATAAAAATTAAAAATGTAAAAGAAATCAAATTAAAATATAATTAAACATAGCATAAGAAATTAAAAAATGAAAAAATAAGTATTTAAAAGTGAGATAAGATTAATACTACACGTAACTAGGTTGAGTTTTTCATAGAGTTATTCATCTAACTTACAGTTTTAGAACAAAATGAAAGTAGAAGTGATAGGAACTCACTAAACATAGTTCAGTTTTTAGTTAACTGCACTAGAAATATAATAAGTTCAGTTTTTCTAAACTGAACTAGACAATAGTATAATTAGTTTTTAGTTAAAATAGATTAGTTTTTTTTAGTATAAAATAGTACAGTTAACTATAGTTTAGTATAGTTAAGTTATTTTTGCCCAGCCCTACTTTTCCCTCTTTTATGGATACGAGAAGCACTGACAACATAGTCTTTGAGGTAAAGTGGTTGGTGGGGTCTTCTTTTTGTATTAACTTGTGAAATGGCCAGTCTAGGGTTTGCATTTGAATTTGTGAGGAATTAGGGAAATGGGCCCAGTTTTCGTTACAAGTTGCCATTTGGTTATTGAGAATGGTTGAAGGAAGGTCTATTAAACCTAATTTCAAAACGTACAATAATAAACTCATTGATGATCTATACAAAGATAACCTTGTCATTGAGGCTTGTAATTTGTACTCTGAAATGGTTTTCAAGGAAATTTCTCCTCGTTTTATCACTTCCACTAATCTAATATGTGGTTTTTCACTGACTCAACTAAACAAAACAATTCATATTTAACCGATTACCGATCCAACATATAACAAAACTGGAAAGCATAGAGAGAACCAGAACCAAGAATAAATTAAACACAAAATATTATTATAAACCAATCAAACACAGATTTCTTAAACACGAGAAATATGATTCCAAAAAAAAGAATTAAATGCAGACTTAAACACCACAATTAAAAGGTAAAGAAACTTACCTGAAAATTTGAAAAATCCACAATAAAACTCAGATTTTGCCTTTCCTGTAAGCCAAAAATGTATCCCTTTCAAACTGGGTGGCAACGAAAAGGAAACAAAATTTAAAATATTAACGAACAACCAACGTGCATAACGATTCCTTACCTCAAAAGCAGGTGACGCAACAAAATTGGTAGGGCCACTAATGAAGGACACTGATGAAACCCTAAACGACGGCCACTAACGACACTTAGGGTTACCAAATTAACATATGGGGAATGTCAATTTCATGGATTAATAGAGTTTAGGAAGAAACGAAAGAACGTAGGGGACTCATAGCTCTAGCAAATTTATCAGCTCACCATGCTCTCTAGTGACTAGTTGCAACTGTCTTCGGTGGGTAGTGACAGTGCTTGCCAGTCGTGGCCTCTCCACACGCGGTGGTCTCCAATCGTGTTTCACATGGTAGCTCTTGCGGTGGCGGGTGGTGACTAATGACGGTGTAGTGTTCTTTGGTACTCCTCGCTTCTGTCGATCGGCTCTCTCTTGTATAGTCTCCAATTCGTATGAAGAGATTGGATGTTCGGGGAAGAGTGAGAAAGGGTAGCTGCTTCTTCTTTCAAAGCTGTTAGAGACTAGTACAAAGAAGTTCCATGCCACGACATAGCCTTCTTTCCCTGTCTCAGACTCAAATCAATCATTCCCTCCCTCATATGCATTTGTAACATATTCTAACTAAGACCGGTCATCTCCGACCATTCTCGGCATCTTCACTAGTAGCCCTTCTTCTTCCCTACAGATCGTTTTCACTCCAGTTTAGTTTGAACTAAACTAATAAGGATGCTAAAAGAAATCCTAAATACAGGAAGAGATCCCACCCCTTTCTTTAGCGCTTATTCGTAATATAAGACTTCCTTCTCCTTCTCAGTGAAGGAATCATAGCTGCTATAGAATCAACATCTTACTCTTTAACTTCAAGCTCAACAACGATTAGTTTGACTCTGTTGGAAAGCAGTCCTTCACGCATATGAGAGCTTACTCTGCTGTTGCTGGTTTAGTAAGCTAAGCATTTCCTTCCTTTATGATTATGAAAAAGGAATGGATAGAGAGGAAGGCTCCAGGCTTGCTTTCTTTCTCTTGGTGTCAAATAGGAATGGGAGCAGTTTGCATGGATGCCTTTTTTCCCTTGTTGAATCAGCCAAGTCAGTAGCCTTTCTTTTATGAGGGATTGCCTGTTGATGCAAGGAATAAGGGCTGGCTTGATGCCAAGAAGAAGTTGGTGGAGGAATAAGGGCTGCTAAATCATCTGCAGTACAATAGTACGTATTAGGCAAATGGTATTTTTATTTCCTAGGCTCAGGAGCGTAGTAAGAGGATTTCGCTGCATAAAAGACCACATTTTCTGACACAGATGACACAAGTCAATGAAGCAGTAGCGCTTGATTAAGCGATGGCATAATATTCTATTCTACTAAAGTTCTCCCTTGTTCTTTGAATTTGATAGATTGATCAAACCATGACACTAGACACTTAGATAAGATGTTCTGAAGAAAGATCTATCTGACAGTGATTCTCGGGCTTTTGCACCAAACTAGGCATATTTGCCTAGAATATTACGTAAATGGGCAAATTTTGACCAAATATGAAGTTGTGGGGGGTCAAAACAACTTCAATTGAAGAAGTAGTGCCCCCTACACGACTTCACACTGTTCATTTGACCAGTGGTGAAGTCGTGCACCCCAAAAACGACTTCTGGGTCTTGTAATCGATTAATTACAATATACTGGTAATCGATTATAGAGTGTTGAAATCGTGACCCCCCTGCACGACTTCATTACAGTAGGCAAAAATGCTACTGGTAATCGATTACGACACTTCTGTAATCGATTACCACTGTTTTAAGTGTGCAAGAACCACTCTGGTAAGCGATTACAAGCTTCTTGTAATCGATTACCAGTGTGTTTTGGTTGGTTTTTGAAAATGATTTTGTAGTTTACATATTTTATGTATTGGTTGTGTTATACGAAAAAAAAATTATGGTTATTATGTAATGAATGGAGACAAATTTGAAGAAAAGAGAAAAAAATATTAATAAGAAATATTAATAGTAATATATTAATAATCGATTTGATTACAATTGGGTAAGATTAAGAAATAACTAATGACGAAATGGACAATTTCCCCTATGATGACTTTCGTTGCGGTAGTAAGAGCATTTTTTTTGGCTTATCTGGATTGGATTGATCCATTTCATTATGAATCCTATTTGTAGATGGTCTTCCGGATGCCTTGCGTCGCATTTTAGGACCTGGTATGAAGTTTGGACCTGTATACGCAGACCAATAATCTTGATTTTGGATTGGGTGAAATTGTACTTCATATGCCTTGAAAATGTTGTTAAGACTGTACACTAGATCGATTACTTGGGTTAGTGGGATATGCGAAAATGCACAAACAGCAATGACATGATGACATGGGAGACGAGTAGCCTGGAAGTGACCACAATCACACCACCATTCATTTAGGCTGACCTTATAGGAAAGTGGAACAGGGCGGTAGTGGTGAGGTGTTGAAATTTCCTGAACATCAAATTCAGAATTTTCACGGTTGTAGCGATGAACATGGCAAAATACGGATTGTTGTTGAACAACACATCCCACCGACATCAACATATCCTCAAGGTTCGAACAACACTCAATGAAAGCATGAATGCAAGATTTGAACAATTAGAGCTGAACATGGGTGACCGCTTTGATACTATTGATGCTCGAGTTGAGCATGTGGAGCATGACATTGACTATCTGCGTCATCATTTTGGTCCACATGGTGGATCATCTTCCTAGATGTCTTTCAATGTGTAGTGTCCTTTTCTTTTAATTTAAGCTTCTTCCTTTTGTAGTGCATTTTTAATTCAATAAAATACTACAAATTTCATTTATGATTTTGTCTTATGATTTTGTCTTATGACTTACATGAAATCAATTACTCTTCCTATACATAACAATACATCACAATGTAATCAACAACAATGTGTGCTTACAAAAATTCATATCATTACACATAATTAACTTCAAAATATGCTTTACAACACAATAGAAATTTTCTTAAACCAACCAAAACACACTGGTAATCGATTACAACAAGCTTATAATCGCTTACCAGGGTGGTTCTTGAACAATAAAAACACTGGTAATCGATTACACCAGTAACATTTTTGCCTACTGCAATGAAGTCGTGCAGGGGGGTCACGATTTCAACACTCTGTAATCGATTACTAGTATATTGTAATCGATTACAGGACCTAGAAGTCGTTTTTGGGGTGCACGACTTCACCACTGGTCAAATGCACAGTGTGAAGTCATGCAGGGGGACACGACTTCTTCAATTGAAGTCGTTTTGGCCCCCCACGACTTCAATTGATGTATTTTTGCCTATTTTGGTAACAAAGCCGTGATTCTCGAGTTATGTAAGGTTCTCCTTTGTGACCTCAGTCTGAGAACATCCCATCCTCCGCAACATAAGATAATTTGGCAGAAACATCCTATTTTGTTTTGTTTGGAAAAGATCCTATGTTAGTGTTAGGAGACATCAGATGAGTCTTAAGTGGCAACGGGTGATGAAGCTATAGCGGGCTCCCTTCTCCTTTGGGTAGTCTCTGTTTCCTCTTAGACTTATGTTAGTTTAGTAGCAAAACCTCTAACGAGTCTGAAGCGTAGATGCTGACTTGGGAAAGTAAGGAAGTTATACCGGGCCTTCAGGTGCCCATTCGACTGATTGATCATATCTTTAGGATATACCTTAACCAAGTGGAGTAGCCAGATTTGACCTTATTATTATCTTTTTATTGATTCGAGAAAACCTTGGATTTGAAGTTGAACCCGCTTATGGACTTGAGTTGCTACAACCGGAGAAAGGGAGTTAGTCGCAAAAATCTTTAATAAAGTTTATATCTAGTTATAGACGTCCGTTCTTTAGGCTTTTTGACGTCCGTTCTTTAGGCTTTTTGACGTCCGACGTTTGACCGACGTCTTTGCGGGTGACATCTATGTAGACGTCCATTGTGTCAGGCCGGACGTCTATATAGACGTTCGCTGTGTCAGGCCGGACGTCTATATAGACGTCCGCTGTGAACCTCTCGGACGTCTATACACTACTACAGAAAGGGCTTTATTAGACGGGTTATTTAGGGTTATTACCGGGTTATTTAGGGTTATTTAGGATTACAGGGTTTGGACGTTTGTTTGTGCACTGCAACACGTCTGAAGAGCAGATTCGAAATGAAAATGGAGGGAGATGGAGGAGTAAACGACCTAAAACGTAGGCCAAAAACGCCGCCCAAGAACACGCTACAAACTGCACCAAAATGCACAGAAAACGATTTTTAATCGGTCCAAATGAAAGATATTTCATCACTGAACAATTTAATCGGAATAAAAGTAAGATTAAATGGTCCAAAACAGATAAAAACCAACCTAGAAATGCAAGGCGCAGAGGGAACTCTCACGGGTTCGCATAACTCCTCGCGGGTTCGCGTTTTGGTTAGTAAGTCCTTATTTTAAACGTCTTTTGAACGTCCGTTGTGGCGGGGGCCGGACGTCTATCATATAGTAGACGTCCGTCCCCCTCCAGGACGGACGTTCAAGAGACTGACAGTAGTTCAACCCATCAGTCTCTTGAACGTCCGTCCTGGAGGGGGACATACGTCTATATATATTAAACGTCCGTCCCCTCCAGGATGGACGTTCAAGGGGATGACAGGTTCAACTACTCTCTCAGTCTCTTGAACGTCCGTCCTGGAGGGGGACGGACGTCTACTATATGATAGACGTCCGGCCCCCGCCACAACGGACGTTCAAAAGACGTTTAAAATAAGGACTTACTAACCAAAACGCGAACCCGCGAGGACGTCCGTCCCCCTCCAGGACAGACATTCAAGAGACTGAGAGAGTAGTTGAACCTGTCAGCCCCTTGAACGTCCGTCCTGGAGGGGACGGACGTTTAATATATATAGACGTCCGTCCCCCTCCAGGACGGACGTTCAAGAGACTGATGGGTTGAACTACTGTCAGTCTCTTGAACGTCTGTCCTGGAGGGGGACGGACGTCTATATATAGTAAACGTCCGTCCCCCTCTAGGACGGACGTCTATATATAGTAAACGTCCGTCCCCCTCTAGGACGGACGTTCAAGAGACTGAGAGAGTAGTTGAACCCGTCAGCCCCTTGAACGTCCGTTCTAGAGGGGGAGGGATGTTTAATATATATAGACGTCTGTCCCCCTCCAGGACGGACGTTCAAGAGACTGATGGGTTGAACTACTGTCAGTCTCCTGAACGTCCGTCCTGGAGGGGGACGGACGTTTACTATATATAGACGTCCGTCCCCCTCCAGGACGGACGTTCAAGAGACTGATGGGTTCAACTACCCTGTCAGCCTCTTGAACGTCTGTCCTGGAAGGGGACGGACGTTTACATATAGCAGACGTCCGTCCCCCTCTAGGACGGACGTTGAAGAGGCTGACAGAGTAGTTTAACCCGTCAGTCTTTTGAACGTCCGTCCTTGAGGGGGCTGGACGTTTACTATATATAGACGTCTGGCCCCCTCCAGGACGGACGTTCAAAAGGCTGAATCTTCAACTCTCCCGTCAGGCTTTTGAACGTCCGTTAGAGGGGTCGGACGTCTACTATATTATAGACGTCCGGCCCCTTCTAGGACGGACGTCTCCACACTCAATTATTTACATTTATGCCACCGGTCAATTATTTACGTTGGGGTTTTGGTGGACGGACGTCTATGGGGTGACGTTAAAGATCAATTTTGCACTAGTGATTATAGACTCGTTTTATTTTTAATAAATAATAAGATTCGTTAACATAAAGTTTAACTGATCCTATTAAAGTCTAGATTTTAAGTTTGATTGAACAAATAATAATTTAACTATAATTCTAATATCATATTAATAAGTAACCATTCAACCTCACAAACCTAATTTGTAAAATGAGATTTACGTATCACTAGTGTAGTAAGGGAAAACAACAACGGTCATTTTCGTCCATAGACAATGGTTCTTGAACCGAGGCATATTTAGGCGAGGCAAAAGGTCTATCCTTTTATGCCTTGATTGACAACCGAGACATAAAAGAAGTAGGATTCTGCCTCGGTTCAAAGGTAACCGAAGTAGTATGATTTTTGTTTTTTTATCTTTTTTTTCACACGACTGTACGCCTCGGTTCCTTCTTAACCGAGACAATATGTTGTCTTTTATTGCCTTTGTTCAGGTCCTAACTGAGACAGTAGAGTGTTTTTTTGTTTGCTTTTTTGTCAGACTTTCTGCCTCGGTTGTGACCTTAACCGATGCCATAGGGAGGCTTTCGGCCTTGGTTATGGTCAAAACCAAGACGTATTCCCCTATTTTGTTTTAAGAACAGGTATGTTTCTGCAACATTCCCAACTGTAGAAACGAACCTGATATAATTTTACAGCCAGAACAGTCCAAAACAATCCAAAAACATATATTTTCAATAAAAATTATATTAAAACATAAATGCATTCAATGTAATCATAAATCAACATCTTAGAAGCGTATATCAATTCAATGTAATCATAAATCAACTTTGAATCATAAATCAATCCATTGTACAAAATTAAACTAATAATATTGTACAAAAGCATAAAACAACTTAGAAGCATAAACTTAGAACTTATTAATTATATCCTAATATCTACTACATATTATTTTATAGTTGAATTAGATATTTAGCCAGTGTTTTCCCCACGAGTTTAAGTGACTTCTCTGGAATTGGAGTAGTCATATTGAATCTCTGCATAAAACACAATGATTTCAATTAGTGTATATGAAATCTAAACTATAGAGAAAATAAAATTCAAACCTAAATATTATCGTTTCCCATCCACTTGTGTAATGTGCACTAATAGTGGTCATCATCCAATACATGATGTAGTAACCACACTCATATGACCCGTTTTGTCTATTACACTACAATATATCATCATAATTATAAAATGTTAAGTAACATCATTGAAATGGTACAAAATGTAACAAATTATGGACTAAAATACCAAACCTTAAGGGTCATCCATGCAAGCTTTTTAGCTGTAGCAGTAGATCTCCCAGACAACATCATATATGCTGCAAGGGAACTATTAAAAAAAAATTGTTTTAGCATACATTTATATAACAAAGAAAGTTGAAACATTGAGGTTCTTACCAATATACTACTTATCTAAGAGGGCTGGGAGGAGGTTTGTGCAATAAACAAAACCAGACAGTAGTGTTCTCCGGTATGGAGATCACAAGTAGTTGCCAATGACGCCTAAAATTGACAATAACTTAATTGTCATATACCAAAATTCATAAATGAAACTTTAAAGTTAACAAACTTCACTTACCCAAGTATATAAGGGAGAAAATATATGTCCTTCCCCATTGCAAAGCAGGTGGTGATGTATGCTTGGATTTCATCAAATTTATTTCTTTCATGAGTCATATAGGGGTTAATGAACCCATATACATCATTGAACCCCATCTTGTTACTGACACTAAACATATACCTAAAATGAAGAAATGATCTGATATAAGTAACTTGATAAATCAATTTTATATTAAAAAGTTCTCATAAACTAACCTCATCCATAGCTGAACGAGTATAATATTAATTTCTTCTCTCCCCGACGCAAGCTCCTTAACATCTTATTGATGCAAGTACAATGGGATCTCAACATCTCTTCCAAATGTAGTAGAATCCCATGGTAAAATCATCGGCGCGTCTGTGATGGTGTTAACAAGCTCGTGTAACGCACCAAGAGGGTCGTCCTCAAATAAATGAGTCTTGTTCGGTGTAGTACTTCCCTCTTGACTTGTGTGCTGTTACATGAAAAAATGGTTATGTTATGACGCCAATAAGAAGTAAATATTAAAATTAAGAAGTATATAGTAGGAGTGTTTTGTTGTGACTTCGGCAAGTGTACAGAATCGTACAAGTAATATAAAATGGTTAGACCAAATATCGTGTCCCAAGAGACTCTCAGCACTAGACAGTTGTGTGATAGCTCGATTAATTAAGACTTAAAAAGAACAAAATCATTGGATTAGAATGCAAATACAGAAAATTAAATATGAATACAGTTTTGATCAATTGAATAGTAACACAGCGATGAACGAATGATGTTTAGGTTATGAGATGAATATGTTGTTGGGGTTAGATTTCACCAAGTTTACTCTCATGTATATAAGAATTCTTCTTTTTTCATTAAAGTCAACGTCACTCACTAAATTACTTAAAACCCGATCCCTCGGTGAAGAAAGCCTATCCTTAATTACTAGTTCATACAATTCCTAGCATTCCTAATAATTAATTCTGAAGATCAGGAGCTTAAGACAACAAAGACTCATACCTCTATCCCTAAGAAATACTACTCTTGGGAATAATTATACAAGAACCTGAATTTTAAGGAACCTCCCGGCATTCATGCAATTCATACATCACACTATGAATGAGTTAAACAAAGTGATCATTGATCATAGAAGAATTACCCTAACAGTTAATGAAAGAAGCATAAATTATTAAGAATCAATTCAAATACATCAGAGTTCACAAGGTTACATCATCCCAACAACAAATAGAAGTTAGTTCCCCATTGTCATGAGAAACTAGATGTACAATGGAGAAGAATGAGATAGAAAACCCTAAAAGTTTAAGATGGAAGCTCCTACATCCAAATACGCCTTCAAAGAGTGGAAGAGTGTGTTCACTATAAAAAAACATCTATTACCGACGATTAAAATCCGTCGAAAACGTCAAAAATCCGTCGATAATGGCTTTTTTCCGACGGATTACCGACGTCGGTAATAACGTTTTCGGTAACCTTTATCGACGATTTTTATGGTCGTTGGTAATTACCGAAGGACAAATCCGTTGGTAATTGCTAAACAAATTCGTCGGTAATTACCAAAGTGAAAAGCCGTCGGTAAGTCTGTCGGTAAATATCTCGATCTGGTTCATCTTCTTCCTCTTTCCCCTTCGTCTGTTTCCTCGAATTTTAATTTTTTTTTATCAAACTTTCTTCATTCCTAAAGCAAAACAACAATCCAATTCATTCCAAAACCAAAATCAAAGACTAAACTTAGGTTGTCCAATTGTTTTAGAAACCGTAAAATTAGGAAAAATCCTCAATTAGTGTTTTAGCATCCATGGAAGCAGTGACGTTCTCCTGGTCATGCTCTCCCATGGCAGCGGTGACTCTCTTCAACGACAGTAGTGGCGCTTTCCAAAGGCAACGGTGGCGCTCTCCAACGGCAGCGGTAGTGTTCCGCATGGTTCTCCCACGACAGTGGTGGAGTTCTCCTATGGTAGTGGTGACGCTCCAACGATAGCGGTGGTGCTCTCCAATGGCAGCTGTGGCGCTCTCCAACGGCATCGATGGCGCTCTCCAACGGCAGCGGTGGCAGTATGGGAAGATGGTTGCACGAGAGTGAAAAATGGTGGCAGAGAAGGTGAGAAATGCTCTTGAAAGAAGAAATGACGATTTGTGAGAGATGAAAATGTAGTCTTCTTCGCGTAGTGAGAGAGGAAAAATGGGCGGGAGTTTTGCCGCTCTTTTTAGAATGGATTTTATTCGTCGGTAATTATCGAAGGCTTTACCGACGGATTTGGTCCTTCGGTAATTACCGAAGGTCAAAATCCATCGATAATCACTTTTTTTTACATTCGTCGATAAATTCCGTCGGTAATACATCCTTTACCGACGGAAATGATTTCGTCGTTAAAGTTTCATCGGTAACTCCATGTATTTTTGTAGTGGTTGTTGTGCCTCCTCTGCCAAAGATACAAAACCTAGGGCGTCTAGGTCCTTTAAATAGAATGGAATCAAAATAGAAACGAAGCTCAAGCCCATATCGCTGGCGCTCAGCGCCCCACTTAGGGCGCCCGGGTGTGCTGCGATACTAAAACTTGTGCTCAGCTTCACTTGGAGGGCAAGAAGGAGTGGTTCAAGAAAAGTGGCGCTCAGCGCCCCAGAAAGGGTGCCCAAGTGTGTTGCGATACTAAAACTGGCGCTCAACTTCACTTGGACGACAAGTAGGCGTGGTTCTTCAGGAAAAGTGGCCTTCAACGCCCTAGAAAGGGCGCCCAGGCGGTGTGCAATAGGCTTTGGCATTGTGGGCTCCAAAAAGGGCACTCAAGCTTCGAGCCTTCCTACTTTCTCGTGCTTTTTCAGCTCTTTCTAAGCTCCATCTCCTTGACAGGTCAGCTCTGCTTCCATATTATCTCAATTCTTGCCAAAACAAGGGAATTTAGTCATAAAATCATCAAGTTTAACCTTAACTCTCTTATTCACACAATTCAACAGAAAAACATGATTTCAAGCAAGTTTCTAAGTAGAAAAGAATTCATTTAGTATCAAAATTACGTCACAGATAACGATATTTTCAACCGTTATCATGTTTACCG
This sequence comes from Vigna umbellata, assembly GCF_029865625.1. Classification (NCBI taxonomy): domain Eukaryota; kingdom Viridiplantae; phylum Streptophyta; class Magnoliopsida; order Fabales; family Fabaceae; genus Vigna; species Vigna umbellata. Next base: position 30,047,064 of record NC_142167.1, on the reverse strand, counting down.
GGGGGTCAGATACAACACCAACCGAATGTCTAGGCTAGGCGGCGAAGGACTGAAATGCCTATGCCATAGTGAAAAACTTTTTTATAGGCACAGGAAGAACGACATCTGGTACAACAACTTCATCCACCATGACCTTGACCTCATCTTTTGTTAGCTCTACACCATGCACTATAGTGGCTACCTCATAGACTGTGCCACGAGCCACTAGCATGGTCCCGGTAGGAGAGAGAATATATAGCTGACATGGACGAGCCCTAAACAAGTATCGTCCATGTTGTCCCCTAGTGCACCGGCAGTTGAGCAAATTCCTTTGCCGCTTCTACCTGTCAAATTGAATGTTAGGTTACACAAAAAGTAAAGCAATAAACAAAAATGATTATTAAGTTTACCTGTAGGGTGCACAACACCTTCCGCTATAGGAGATGGTGCGCAACCATTTCAGCAACTTCATCATACAACTCTGCTCGGACCTTCTTTGTGATGTCCTGCATCATCTCTTTTCTGATTTCTTCCTTAAGCTTTTGTTCATACCCTTTAGTTAATCCATATGAAAATGGACGCGAGAAAGACCCAAAGAACACGTTAAAAGCCTTTTTTTTTACTAGTGTATGAAATCGTCTTAGTTGAAGTAGAATTTTGAATCCTTAAAATAATTATTATATTTACACATTAAGATATTTTCCTAACAGTGTAAACTTAATTTATAGGTATTAATGATTTAAGTTACATTATATTGTATATTTTCCTTTTTAAAAATATATAATATAAAAAAAATATTTTTTAAAAATGTTTTTATTTGAAAAATAAAAACCCATATACTTTTTCAAATAATCGAAACAAGCTACAGTACTGCTACAGTGAATAGTAGTACAACTACAGTACTGCTACAGTAACCCCTAACTTCAACTGTAAAAAGGGGTGAGAAATGAAGTTTTAGGGGAGGAGAGTGAAATTGAGTAATACTTTTGTCAAAAATAAGGAGATATTAGGAATGGAATCTGAGTTGTAGAGAAGGTAGCGAGAGCTTCTGAAGAAGTGCTCTTCATTCAGAAAGGAGCGAGAATCAGGCAAGGGAAGCTACTCTTGAATCTTGAGTATACAATACTTTGCTTTTGTCTAATCCTAAATCTTGAATATGGAGTATTTTGTTTCTGGATGATCTTGAATTTTGAATGAGAACATGCTTCTGTGATGAGACCCAAGTTTGATGGTTGTAAAACGTGTATTGATTCTGTTATGCTAATTGTACGTTATTATTACTTAGAACATTTAGTTATTCCTTTTGCAATTTTGGAAGGATGAGAAGTTGTCTAACCGGCTCTGCCAGATTCAACTTCTTGTTTCCCTAGACTTTTTATTGTTTCTTATCCCTTTATATTGTATTTTTGGAAGGACGAGAAGTTGTCTAACCGACTCTGCCAGATTCAACTTCTTATTTCCCCAGACCTTTTATTTCTTATTTATTTATATTGTATTTTTAGAAGGATGAGAAGTTGTCTAACCGGTTCTGCCAGATTGAACTTCTTGTTTCCCCAGAAATTTTATTGTTTTATCAATATACTTTTTATTGCATCTTTCTGGAAGGATGAGAAGTTGTCTAACCGGCTCTACCAGATTCAACTTCTTGTTTTCCCTGAATTTTTATATTAAGATTATTTTGATGGTAGGGGAGCTAATCCTTTCTTACATATGATATTTATACATGTTATGATCATGAATATGAGTTATGAACATGTTAAAATTTTGGTAATGGTAGTTATCTATTCACTTGTGAAAATTTAGTTTTCTTGATTATATTTTTTATTTATTTTTGAGTTACTGTGGTAAAACATTCCTTTTAATTGTTTTTACCGTTGGATTTAGCTAAAATTTTAATCCTAAGACCTATTTCTTCACTTTGACCGTTCGGATCATTAATTAAGAGTCTGTACTTGGAGAAATAAGTTCTGCATGTTTGAGTAAATTAATTACCCCTGTTATTGTGTTACTGAGTCCTCTCGGTAAAATATAGATTCTGTTCTATTTGACCGTTAGATCAACCTGAAAATTTGATATATGATTCCTAAGATATATTACTATAATTTGACCGTTCGGATTTGTAATTAGAAGTCTATGTGTTAAGAAATAAATTTTGACATTTTGAAAAGTATGAAGAACACTATATTTTTGTTCTTAAGTTATCATGGTAAAAGCTTCATATATATTTCATTTACCGTTACATTGAGCCCAAACTTTAATATGTAGTTCCTAAGATATGTTGATGTATTTTGGCTGATATATGACCTTTGATTGGTGAAAATATGTTGAGTTATACTCGTTATGGGAAAAATGAGTTTGTAATATGAGGTATGATGTCTGGCAATATGTTTAATTGATTGACACCAAAACGGGTTATTGTCAATTTATGATTAAAGAATGAACATGATTGAGTTAGGTGGATAATAGGGTATGAATTGTTGATTTTATGAAATGTTGGAGTGGATATAAGACATCATTACTTATGAAATGATGTTTACTATTGGGAGTAGTATGTTCGGTTTATACCATGAGAGCTTGATATGAGCAAAGTAACACCCGAGGTTTATGAAAGCAGGCAGAAAGTGGTCTGACCATAAGGCTTTGACATAAGCATATGATTCGTAAGTTTTATGAAAGTAGGCAGAAAGTGGTCTGACCATAAGGCTTTGACATAAACATATGATTCATAAGTTTTATAGAAGCAGGCAGAGAGAGGTCTGACCATAAGGCTTCAGAAACTAAGACATAGTATACAGGTAAGGCTTAAGGAAGCAGGCAGAGAGAGGTCTGACTATAAGGCTTCAGAAAGTAAGACATAATATACAGGTAAGGCTTAAGGAAGCAGGCAGAGGGCGGTCTGACCATAAGGCTTCGTGAGTAAGCATGGTATACTTGTAAGGTTTATGAAAATGAGAAAGATGATTTTGAAGAAGTTAAGAAAAAAAAATATGAATTAATGACATCGGGATAATGGTATTTATAAATTGTAGAAATACATGATTGAAACATTTATATTATAAGTAAGTTTAATGAATGTATGATATGGTTGGCTTACCCTTTTTTGTTTGTGCTATGATCATATAACTCATGTTATATGTGAGCAGATAATGTTGCAGATGCGGTTGAAAAAGCTTAGAGATGATGAGAGAGATGCGGGGAAAAACTTTCAGGGATTTTTGTAAAAAGAATAAATTTGCATTGGAAAAATATGTTGTGTAAGACTTATAAGTTTAATTTCGAATTTATGTTAAGTGGTGAAGACTATATTGTTTAAAGTTTGTAAGTTTGGAATTGTACTTTGGAAGAATTGAAATAAAGTTTTATTGTTTATATCAGATATCAAATTAATTTAGTCTTTACTACCAGTAATACCCTTTAAATTATTTAGGGTGTTACATTGTGGTATCAGAGCAATGATTTTCGAAAATCTTTTGGGGCTGTGGGAAGTGAACTTGTTTTATTGTTTATGGTGAGAATGACTATTTTAAGAAGTTCATATCATATGCCAAATTTTTTTTTTATTATTTTTTTAAGAAATCACTTGAATCTTGACAAAAATGCAACAACAACAAGTTGATCAAGTTCCTCAAAATCATTCTAGCTTGAATGACTTCTTAAGGCATGATCCTACTAAGTTTAATGGGGAGGCTACTAAGCTAGGTACATTAATCTTACACACCTGTATGTTGTTAGGAGAATGTGTATATGTTTTGTTTGATTCTGGAGCCAGACACTCCTGATATCCCTAGCATGTTTAAAAAGACTCGGATTACCAATGCGTGATCTAGGGTGTGAATAGTAGTTTCTATACCAGCATCGGGACCAATTACGACCAGTTCAGTCTGTGTCGGATGCCCCATCCAAATTGCAGGACGCAAGTTCAAAGTGAACTTGATCTGCTTACCCTTTTAAAATCTAGACATTATTTTAGGAATGGATTGGTTGACTGCAAATCACGTTCTTATTGACTGCGGGAAACAAAAGATAGAGTTTCTAAATTTTAATGATTTAGAACTAAGCCCAACTCGAGTCGTTTCGAGGGATATCAAAGATGGAGCTACCTGTTATGTAATGTTAGCTTAGGAGAAAAGAGAGACTACTGAAGAACAAATCATCGGGATACCAGTAGTAGAAGAATTTGTTAATGTTTTTCCAGAAGAAGTACCAGGCTTACCACCTAGTCGAGAGATGGATTTCACAATAGATCTAATGCCAGGAGCTGGTCCAGTGTCTATGGCTCCATACAGAATGGCTCCTGCCGAACTAATGGAGTTGAAAAAGCAAATGTGGTGGCAGATGCATTGAGTAGGAGACAAGCTCAGATAACAACACTGATGGTGAAGGAATTAGAACTGTTAGAAAATTTACGTAATATGAACTTGGGGTTGCAGTTAACCCCAGATCATATATGGTGTGGTCATTTGGCAATCACTAGTGACTTCTTAGAACAAGTGAAGGTTGAGCAGTCAATGGATCAAGAGTTGTAGCAAAAGATCAGGTTGTTGGACACCAATCAAGCCAAGGAGTTCGTTCTAAGTAAAGATGGCATTCTTCGATTTAAGAACAGAGTGTGTATACCTGCAAAGACTAAATTGAAACATTTAATGAAGGTCATAAAAGTTGTCTTAGCATACATCCAGGTATGACTAAGATGTATAAAGATCTGAAGGAGTCATTTTGGTGGAATGGTATGAAGAGGGATGTGGCCGAGTTTGTAGCAGCCTGCTTGGTGTGTCAAAAGGCAAAAGTGGATCATAAAAAACCGGGAGGGATGTTACGACAGTTAGACATTCCCCAATGGAAGTGGGACAGTATCTCGATGGACTTTGTAACACATTTACCAGAATCATTAAAAGGTCACGATTCTATCTGGGTTATCGTTGATAGACTAACCAAGAGCGCTCACTTTTTGCCCATTAATCAACGTATGTCACGAGAAAAGCTGACGGAGTTATACATCGGGGAAGTGGTGAGGTTGCATGGCATACCAACAAGCATTGTGTCAGACAGAGATCAAAGGTTTTCTTCAAGGTTTTGGTAGACGCTATAGAAGGCTCTAGGAACACAGTTGATGGACGAACACCGAGGAGAGATCGATTGAAGATGCGTGAACACGAACCGGACCTCCTCGAAGCTCTCTCCGACGAGTGAAGACGCAGCGGAATGTTGAGGAACTCGAAATCGAAGAATGACTCTCAGGAGAACTACTAAACTATGAAGAGAATCAAGAAAACCCTAAGATCTAAGGTTCAAACGGTGGAGATGAAGGAAAATAGATAAGGTCGAGGAAACCCTAACGAAGGCCATAGATCGAAGAACTGTTCGGTGAAGATGAAGTTCTATGGCCGAAAAGGATGAAGACGAGGTAGAATGTGGCTTACAATCGGTTAAAATGGGGAAAACGGCAGATCTGAGGTTGGAGACAATGGACTCTCGAGAGCGAGAGTGAGACGCGAAGAAGTGGTGCGGTTCTGGGCGAGAGTGAAGGAACGAGAAAGAGAATGTGGATGTGCGTGTCTGAGGCGCGAGGGAAAAGAGGACGCGTGTGCTGACGCCAATGACGCGGATTGGAGCAATGGTGATGTTGCGTGATGAGAGAAGCACGGTGGCAGTGGAAAATGAAAGTGAGAGAGGTGCTTGAAAGGTGGCTAGAGGGAGTCTTTGGACTCTCTAGCCTGACTTTCAAGAGAGAATTGTTTCTATTTCAGAAAACTTAATTCTCATTAATCTCAAAAGTAACAATACAATAGAGGAGCTGGGTATTTATAGTAACCCATGCTCCTTAAGAGCTAAACTATAAAAAGTAAAAATACAAAAGGAGGACTACGTCAAGTACGATTCCATCATACCCTCCCTCTTAAAAAAAAGATTTGTCCTCAAATCTGGCAATCGCCTTATGAAGAAGCTCCACACAATCTTTGGGAGCATGGCCATCTTGGAGTGGCCTTATTCTTTTAGATCTAGTTTTCTTCCTCCTGGATCAAACACGAATCTGCAATACACATCAAATATATCTTCGATTAATATCAATCCAAGAAAGAATTTTTCTTTAAAAACAAGAGAATAAGAACTTCTAATACTTTGATTAGTAATCTTTGAAAATTTTAGAAGTTCAAATTCAGTTTTATCTTGAGTTAATTGTTTTCTTAAAGATAACAATAACTCAAGATTTGAATTGTCATATTTTGAAAATGTTTTCATGACAATTGGTTTGAAAGAAAAGTCAAAAATTGAAAAGTAATCAATTATTGGAAAAGAAGTAAAGATTTGGAAACCTTCCCTTTTAGGTTCCACCGTCTTTGAAAGAATAGGATTTGTCATCAGTAACAATTTCTCCTTTTCTTTCTTCTCTTTTTCTTGCCTTTCTTTCTTTTCTTCTTCTTTTCTCTCTTCTCTTCTTAATTCCTCTCTTCTTCTCTCTTCTCTTTTCTCTATTTCTTCTCTCTCTCTTCTCTTCTTCTTTCCTTTCTTCCTTTTCTTTTCTCTCAATCTCTCTTTCTCTTTTCTTATCCTTGATCTCCTTTAGTCTTGCCCCAAATTCTAATTCTCTACGAAGAAACCCATGATCCTTTAAACTCTCAAGAAATAGTTTTCCATCATCAATGCAATCCCTAATTAATTCTAGGTTTCTTTTAATGCTTGAAGGCACAAACTTTCTTCTCATGCAAGCTTTTAAATCATGCCAATCACGTATGGAAGACTTCCTACCTTTCCTAACATGATATTGTCTTTCATCCCACCACTCACTTGCATTTTCTTCTAACTTAGAGAGATATATGCGAAGGACATAATATTCACTCTCTTCATAAAACCAAGGATTTATTTTATCAATTTCTTTTTCCCAAGCTAGGTATGTTAATGCACCTATGTCTTTACCAAATGATGGAAGATTCCTAGCTTGTTTAAACATTTCATCAACTTTATCTAATCTAGAAGACCTATATGAACCATAAGAAGACATCTTTGTTTTTAAAAGTTTTCTTAATCTAAAGGGTTCAAAACTTTCACTTTAGACAAGTCCCAGGTAAGAGAGGTGAGCTAAAGAGCTGCTTAAGTACCAAGTCTTGCCTTGCCAGAAATGTCTTAGGCTACTAACTAATTACCCCTTAAACTAAAATCACCTTTAGAAACAAAGTACACAACTCAAACAATCACAAACAATTAAACACTAAAAGACTAGACTCTTCGGACTCTAGTGTGAAAAGGCTTAGAGTTTAATACCTTTTAGCCTAAGTCACCCCAAACCGTGAACACAAAATTAAACAAACACAACACTTAAGAATCCAGCGGACTCTAATGACCCCTACGAGAAACACAAATCAAATCACACATTCATTTGTCTAGCTATGCTAAAAATAAAAGCAAATAAAGTTGCCAAGAGTTTGAAAGAGCACCAAGGACTCTTCCTAAACACTTGGACTTTATAAAAGGCCTTTTACAAACAAAAAAAATGAAACTAAAAGAAAGCTAGCCTATCAACCTATTACACATCAAATGGAACAAAAGAAATACAAAACATGCCCCCTGCCACGGTCCTGTCCACTTCATGCAGCTTTGTTGTTCCACTTTGTGCTTCTGGAATCTTCTCTCTTGAATCTGATTCACCACTCCTGCAAAACAGTATATAACATGTGGATTAAGGAACCTGATGCAAACAAATTACAAGAAGAGATACACAACAATTTAAAATCTTCCCTTTAGTTCAGAAGACAGCTGCTAGCCTGCTCCAGCTACACTTTTGCTCAATTTTGTTGCTTCTTGACAGCTTCTGCAATCAATGCTTTGGAATCTCCTGGCCAGTATAATCCTACAATCACAATTCACAATTGGAATCAATGTACCTTATCTACACACAGATATCAAGAGGATTAACTTCACACAATATAAAAGATTCTTCCCTTTTCTCCTAGTCTCGTGCACTTGATGCAGCTATATAAATTTCTTTTTGCTCTCAAATGACAAACTGCAATCAAATATTCCCACTCAATTCAGCAAAGCAACCATCAATGCTATCACCAGCTAAGACAGAAACACTTAAGCAATCCAGAGGTAAGAAAGTTAAGCAACTCCCCTAATTAAATGGTTGGTCTATCCTGCTGTAAACTCTACTGAGATTCTGTTGCTGCTTAAAATTCTTGACATCAAATGTTTATCAACTCTGCACACAACTCTCCTAGTCTACACTTTATCCCTGCACTGATTTAGTTCAAATATGCACACTGAAATTACACCAATTCCAGAAAAATACACATAAACATGGATATTAAACCAGATGCAAATGGGTGTAATTCAAGGCTGAAACCAAACTGATTAAACAATAATTCCAAATTAATCAAACCTGATCAAACCAATGGACAAAGAGTGATATGATGTAATGCAGAAAATTCAGTTAACATTAAACAATGAATTTAAACAGAATGGAAATCTGCACCAATAAATCTCAGCTGTTTAAGCTCTCAAATCATTTCATTGAAATTCTGATATGCACACATAGGTCAATGTACTCAATTTTCATCAGATTCAGATATATGAAGTTCAAACCTTAGTCCAACTGATTAGACAACCACCACAAGCTAATCAAATCAATGGAGAAAGATTAACATGATGCAATACAAAAATTGGCAGTTAAAACAATGTTGATGCACTTCCAGAAACGCTCATAAAACAATTAGCACATTATTTGAAAATCCTATGCCTCTACCAAGTTCCCATAGGTATTATCAAATCAGAATCAACATTCAACATGCCCAATTAAACCATGAAATCACAATTCATTTTCAAAACAGTGAATACATCATGAATTCAGCAAGCAATGTTTTAACTAAAATGAATGCAATGACAATTTAAAGATTCACAAGCACAAATAACAGTTCCAGGAAATCAATAATCAATTAAAACAACAGTGATTGCAGTTCCAGTTGCAACAAATCACAGTTGCTCTAGTTTACTCACTAAACTCCTTTTCCCTGCACAATGAACAATTACAAACAGTTATATTAACAAGGAATTCTCTATTTCAAAGTGCCAAGGAATTAGGCCAAATTAGCCTCACGAAACTCACTACACTCAGGCTTCACTTTGAAAACTTAAAGCACTCAAAATGGAAAGGTTTGGAAGGGAGATTCTCCCTTGGCAGTACACAGCTAGAGAATCTTTCAGACCACCACCACCTAAGATACTACCAAGCACACAAACCTTCTTTCAAATTCCAGAAACCAAAGTATCACAGCTTCTCAAACAAGAATGGCTAGGCTAAGGCAAAAATCAGAAACCAGAACAGAACAGGACATCCACAAAACAATGACAGCATAGCAGGTCTATTGCTTAAGAAAACTCTAGATCAGATGAATAAAGCAATTAAAAGCTTCAAATTAAGATCAGTAGAATAGATTGAACATGTATGTGATAGACAAAACCAGAGTTATCAACCAAGACAAGCAAGAAACAAAGCTTTGAAGAAAGTGAGCACTCAAACTGAACCTAATAATAGCTCTAGAAAAGATTTTAAAAACAAATAAAAAAAACCCAAACAAGTTGCATTTGCACCAAATTCAAATTCAGTTCAGAATTGGTTGAAACTGTTCCATAAAATGCCTAAGAGAAAAGGCTTTTCTAATGCATCAGCTTTCATAAAAGTCAATTGCACTGGTCTGTCAGCTTTTTAGAACTATATAAATGTTTCTTTTGAATTGTTTCACATGTAAACAGAATGACCAAGCTTTTGCTGCAATGACAACTCAATTTCAAATGCACCAATTCCACAAATTTCAGAAAAGGCAAACAACTAGCAACTTGTGACTGAAAAATGCCAAAAGTTTTGTGGTTTAAAGAGTTAAAAGTCTTAGGGCAGCTATTAACTCATGGTTTCTTTACATTATCAGTTTCAAACAACCAAAACAAACTTGTTTATAAAGCAAATAGATGCAGAAACACACTATATCAAAATTTGATTTAGTCAGCCCCAAAATACTCAAATTAAGCAACTCTTCCACTCAAATTTTGACTTAATGAATCAAATGACCTTTGAACACTTAAATTGAACCAGAAACAGCAACTCAAACTTGAACAAGACACTAAATCAACAGTGAGAGATAAATGATCTATGTGCTAAACCAGATTTGAAACAAAAATAACTAGACTCAAGCAAAGCAATGCAGATCGGTCAACTGCAAATGAGACTCTACTGGAGTTTTCTCAGTGCAACCAAGCTTTGCCAAAGCAATTCATTGCTTATATAGTATGCACATGGTACTGGCTCAATCAATCAGATGCATCTCAATGCTAAATTCAAAACAGATTATACTTCAATCAGCCAGTCAGATCTGAGATTAATGTCACTTTTGCATGCACCCGAGCTCACAATGATGTATCATAGCTCATATGGTGTGCATCAACTGAACAATTAATTCAACATCTCAGATAAAAAAAAAAAATTAAACAGCAAATTCAACAAAGAATTAAACACAAAAGAAGCAACTGAACATGACTTTGACAGAAACAGAAATAGATTTCAAAACATAAAAGACTCAAACAAAAACTTGCACCGAATTAAAATGATAATAAGACTCAAAAATAATGACTCAAGCACAGGACACGCAACTTGGAAACCTAAACAGATATGAAGAGAATCAAAACACGAAACTCATAACAGTGAACATATCAACTTGAAAACCTAAACGCAAAAATTGAACAAACGCGAAATCAACACAAGACATTCAATGAAGATAATGAACAATGCGAAAAATTGAAGAACAAACTCAGAATCAAAATAGAATCAAGACATAACTAGAAACAAAGACAGAGACGCGAATCAAACGCAAGAACAGAAGAATTGAAACAACTCAAAAATGGAAGAAAACTCAGAACAGAGACGAACCGAGATACTTACCTTCGAAGCGTGTTCAACCTGGCTCTGATACCACTTGATGGATGAACACCGAGGAGAGATCGATTGAAGATGCGTGAACACGAACCGGACCTCGTCGAAGCTCTCTCCGACGAGTGAAGACGCAGCGGAATGTTGAGGAACTCGAAATCGAAGAATGACTCTCAGGAGAACTACTAAACTATGAAGAGAATCAAGAAAACCCTAAGATCTAAGGCTCAAACGGTGGAGATGAAGGAAAATAGATAAGGTCGAGGAAACCCTAACGAAGGCCATAGATCGAAGAACTGTTCGGTGAAGATGAAGTTCTATGGCCGAAAAGGATGAAGACGAGGTAGAATGTGGCTTACAATCGGTTAAAATGGGGAAAACGGCAGATCTGAGGTTGGAGACAATGGACTCTCGAGAGCGAGAGTGAGACGCGAAGAAGTGGTGCGGTTCTGGGCAAGAGTGAAGGAACGAGAAAGAGAATGTGGATGTGTGTGTCTGAGGCGCGAGGGAAAAGAGGACGCGTGTGCTGACGCCAATGACGCGGATTGGAGCAATGGTGATGTTGCGTGATGAGAGAAGCATGGTGACAGTGGAAAATGAAAGTGAGAGAGGTGCTTGGAAGGTGGCTAGAGGGAGTCTTTGGACTCTCTAGCCTGACTTTCAAGAGAGAATTGTTTCTATTTCAGAAAACTTAATTCTCATTAATCTCAAAAGTAACAATACAATAGAGGAGCTGGGTATTTATAGTAACCCATGCTCCTTAAGAGCTAAACTATAAAAAGTAAAAATACAAAAGGAGGACTACGTCAAGTACGATTCCATCAACAGTTGAGGATGAGTTCAGCTTATCACCCTCAGACTGATGGTCAAACAGAAAGAACTATTCAGTCTTTGGAGGATTTGCTAAGAACTTGTGTATTAGATCATCTCGGAAGTTGGAATGAGATACTACCATTAGTAGAATTTACTTACAACAACAGTTATCATTCCAGTATTGGTATGCCTCCATATGAAGCTTTATATGGAAGAAGATGTAGAACACCGTTATGTTGGTTTCAAGATGGGGAAGCACTGACAGTAGGACCTGAGCTATTACAGCGAACCACAGAAAAGATAAAATTAGTCCAAGATCAGATGAAAGCAACTCAAAGTAGACAAAAGTCATATGCCGACAAAAGGAGAAGACCGTTAGAATTTGAGGCAGGAGATCATGTATTCTTACGAGTAATACCTACTACAGGAGTCGGGAGAGCTATCAAGATGAGGAAATGACACCAAAATTTCTCAGACCATATCAAATTCTTAAAAAGATTGGGCCAGTGGCTTATAAGATAGCATTACCACCTCGATTGGCAAATTTGCATAACGTTTTTCATGTATCCCAACTGAGAAGGTATATTCTAGATCCAAAACATGTGTTGGAAGTTGATTAAATTCAGGTCAAAGAGAACTTAACAATGGAAGTTGGAGCAGTAAGAATACTAGATGTTCAAATGAAGAAGCTATGAGGAAAGGATATTCGCACAGTAAAGGTACTTTGGAATGAAGACACACAAGAAATGACTTGGGAATTAGAAGAATTTATGATAAAAGAATATCCATACCTCTTTTGTTAAAATAGCTAATTTTCGAGGGCGAAAATTTTTTGTTGATAGGGAGATTGTAAGACCTTGAAACTTGTTGTAATTAAGATACTAGATATTTTTGAAATAAAAAATAATTTTATGTATAAATGCAACAGTAAAATACGTATAGTGCTACAGTAAAATATGTACAGTGCTACAGTAAAAATACCTCGTGAATCATGTGTTGCTATAGTACTGCTACAGGAAAAATGTAGTACAAGCTACAGTACTGCTACAGTGAATAGTAGTACAGCTACAGTATTGCTACAGTAACCCCTAACTTCAACTATAAAAAGGGGTGAGAAATGAAGTTTTAGGGGAGGAGAGTGAAATTGAGTAAGACTTTTGTCAAAAATAAGGAGATATTAGGAATGGAATCTGAGTTGTAGAGAAGGTAGCGAGAGCTTCTGAAGAAGTGCTCTTCATTCAGAAAGGAGGGAGAATCAGGTAAGGGAAGCTACTCTTGAATCTTGAGTATACAATACTTTGCTTTTGTCTAATCCTAAATCTTGAATATGGAGTATTTTGTTTCTGGATGATCTTGAATTTTGAATGAGAACATGCTTTTGTGATGAGACCCAAGTTTGATGGTTGTAAAACGTGATATTGATTCTGTTATGCTAATTGTACGTTATTATTACTTAGAACATTTAGTTATTCCTTTTGCAATTTTGGAAGAATGAGAAGTTGTCTAACTGGCTCTGCCAGATTCAACTTCTTGTTTCCCCAGACCTTTTATTGTTTCTTATCTCTTTATATTGTATTTTTGGAAGGACGAGAAGTTGTCTAACTGGCTCTGCCAGATTCAACTTCTTGTTTCCCCTGAATTTTTATATTAAGATTATTTTGATGGTAGGGTAGTTAATCCTTTCTTACATGTTATGATCATGAATATGAGTTATAAACATGTTAAAATTTTGGTAATGGTAGTTATCTATTCACTTGTGAAAATTTAGTTTTCTTGATTATATTTTTTTTTATTTTCGACTTACTGTGGTAAAACATTCCTTTTAATTGTTTTTACCGTTGGATTTAGCTAAAATTTTAATCCTAAGACCTATTTCTTCACTTTGACCGTTCGGATCATTAATTAAGAGTCTGTACTTGGAGAAATAAGTTCTGCATGTTTGAGTAAATTAATTACCCCTGTTATTGTGTTACTGAGTCCTCTTGGTAAAATATAGATTATGTTCTATTTGACCGTTAGATCAACCTGAAAATTTGATATATGATTCCTAAGATATATTACTATAATTTGACAGTTCAGATTTGTAATTAGAAGTCTATGTGTTGAGAAATAAATTTCGAAATTTTGAAAAGTATGATGAACACTATATTTTTGTTCTTAACTTATCATGGTAAAAACTTCATATATATTTCATTTACCGTTACATTGAGCCCAAACTTTAATATGTAGTACCCAAGATATGTTGATGTATTTTGGCTGATCTATGACCTTTGATTAGTGAAAATATGTTGAGTTATACTCGTTATGGGAAAAATGAGTTTATAATATGAAGTATGATATCTGGCAATATGTTTAATTGATTGACACCAAAACGGGTTATTGTCAATTTATGATTAAAGAATGAACATGATTGAGTTAGGTGGATAAGAGGGTATGAATTGTTGATTTTATGAAATGTTGGAGTGGATATAAGAAATCATTACTTATGAAATGATGTTTACTACTGGGAGTACTATGTTCGGTTTATACCATGAGAGCTTGATATGAGCAAAGTAACACCCGAGGTTTATGAAAGCAGGCAGAAAGTGGTCTGCCATAAGGCTTTGACATAAACATATGATTCGTAAGTTTTATGAAAGCAGACAGAAAGTGGTCTGACCATAAGGCTTTGACATAAACATATGATTCGTAAGTTTTATAGAAGCACGCAGAGAGAGGTCTGACCATAAGGCTTCAGAAAGTAAGACATAGTGTACAGGTAAGGCTTAAGGAAGCAGGCAAAGAGAGGTCTGACTATAAGGCTTCAGAAAGTAAGGCATAGTATACAGGTAAGGCTTAAGGAAGCAGGGAGAGAGCGGTTTGACCATAAGGCTTCGTGAGTAAGCATGGTATACTTGTAAGGTTTATGAAAATGAGAAAGATGATTTTGAAGAAGTTAAGAAAAAAAAATGAATTAATGACATCGGGATAATGGTATTTATAAATTGCAGAAATACATGATTGAAACATTTATATTATAAGTAAGTTTAATGAATGTATGATATGGTTGGCTTACCCTTTTTTGTTTGTGCTATGATCATATAACTCATGTTATATGTGAGCAGATAATGTTGCAGATGTGGTTGAAAAAGCTTAGAGATGATGAGAGAGATGCGGGGAAAAACTTTCAGGGATTTTTGTAAAAAGAATAAATTTGCATTGGAAAAATATGTTGTGTAAGACTTATAAGTTTAATTTCAAATTTATGTTAAGTGGTGAAGACTATATTGTTTAAAGTTTGTAAGTTTGGAATTAACTTTGGAAGAATTAAAATAAAGTTTGATTGTTTATATTAGATATCAAATTAATTTAGTCTTTACTACCAGTAATACCCTTTAAATTATTTGGGGTGTTACATTCAACATCTAACAACCAAGCACATAAGTTAAAAATTATTGGTGGGAAAAAATTACTATTAGCAATATCATAAATAAAAGGGTTAAATATGCTTTTAGTCCCTCAAGTATGAGGCATTTTTGGATTTCGTCCCTCTCTCAAAGTTTGGTACACTTTGATCCTTTACCTTTAAGAAACTATAATTTTTAGTCCCTCAAAAGCAACGACATTAAATTTTGGCTGAGCTAGCTAACGGTGTGCCACTTCTCCTTTTTCTGAAACGTGTTGATACTTTCCCTTATTCATCTCCATCATCCTCCAAAACTCTCTTCATTATCGGGCCGCCCCCTCTCCCTCCGTCTTCGATCTGTGGCAAATCCCTCACCACTGACCAGACCGACGCCAACATCCTCAACTTCGCCACCGGAACACGCGTCAATCCCTCCCCATCCTCTGTCTCATCCTACTCCTCATCACTCCTACGTTCCTCACCCTCTCTTTCCCCGCCATGCGTAGTGCTGAGAAGGAGGATCTCATAGAGGAGCTCGACGTTGCCGGTCTCGAAGGCGGCGAGAAGTTTGGGGTTAGCGTTGGACTCAACGAGGGACTCGCGAACTTGCGCGACAACTATGAGGCGATTCTGCTCTACGCCGGAGATGTCGATGGTTTCGCCGATGATGGGAGGGGAGAAGCCTTCTCGGATGAGGGAAGATATGAGGGGCACGTACTGGTACTAGAGGTCGACGCGGTTGGCGAGGATGTCGAGGCGGTTGCCGAGGCGGAGGGCAATTTGTTTATGTATGCAGAGATTAGCACAATGGGGACTAATTCATAGTGTGCCAGAGATTCAAAATAAAAATGCTTGCCAAGTTTGTTATTTTGGGGGAGGGGGAAATTCTTTTTTATATAACTTGTAAGCTAACTTCTTTGGAACTATCTCCAATTCTCTTCATTTTTTCATTTTCGTAGAGACATGTATGTGTTAGGTGTGCTAACTCTGGGACTCTCGACCACCTTGCAAAGAAATTGGTTGCTCTCTTAAGCGAGACAAAAGGATAGAAACATGTTTTGTTGCAATATCTAACAGTTCCTTAGATTTAGTAGATTATGGCATCACCAGCGCGTGTGATTCCACAAGGGCCCTGTTTTGAGGCAAACATTTTGGAGATTATGCTGCATGGTTTGTTGTTCTCCAGTTTGATCTTTAAAATCCACATCAACAACTACCTGATTGTGGCAAAAAAATAACAAGTTAACAGATATAGATCTTTCATTATAAAACATTGGATAAAACCAAATCTGCAAATACATGAACCCTAAGAAAGCCTTCCAAGAAGGTGATTTATAAAAAACAAAAACAAATACAAAAGAAACAAGCAATGTAAATTAAAAAGATGTGTAACTTCTCATAAATTTAGATTCCACAAGTAAAAAGTGAAAAAAATAAAAAATAAAAAATTAATGATGTTAACTTCATCATAGTACCTTTAGTGCCCAGGAAAATGACCTCACGGTTTCATCCTGTAAAAGTGTGCAGCCACGAAATCGTACAACATAAGCTTCTGAGATTTGCTTGAATTTGGATTCAACATCTTTTCTATTGTTAGGGTTCTTATCAGGGTTCCACTTCATAGCAATCCTTCGATAAGCTTTCTCGAGATCTCATCGTTGACACTTCGATCTACGTGAAGAAGTTTGTAGTAGTTCACTCCCATTTTCCAATTTCCCTCAGCCGGAAGAACAACGTGTGCGTAGTTTAGAGTCACGGGTGGAAGAAAGAGACGAAGCAGGAACCAAAGATGACACATTTCAGAAAAGAGGAGAAGTGATGTGGCGTACCATTAGCCAGCTCAGGCAAAATTTAACGCCGTTACTTTTAGAGGACTAAAAATTATAGTTTCTTAAAAGTAAAGGATCAAAGTGTACCAAACTTTTGGAGAGGGACGAAATCCAAAATCGCCTCATAGTTGAAGGACTAAAAACATATTTAACCGTAAATAAACTTACACAATTGACATTTGTTGATTAGAGGTAATTGGTCAAAGGACAAACGTGTGTTAGTCAAAGAACATACATCTGTTGGTCAAAGAATAAACGTCTATCGGTATTCAAAGTCATAAAAAATTGAGGGTAAAAATATTTTAAAAGCGCGAGAAAGAGCACTTGGTTCACTATTTATGTGCCCACTTTCTTCATTGTAGGTCGAACACCTCTAGGGAAACTTTCGGTGACCACCAAAGGTAATGTTTCTTTCACTTAATACAAATGTCCATTGATTAATGACTTTATGTATGATTTTCTTTCATTTTAATCGATTGGTTTCGTGCATAAATACCATTTGGAACACTGTTGAGTTCTCTTTTGTCCCTTTCTGGTGGTTGTTGTCTTCTCCTCACCGTCACAACACCGATCTACTGTTAATATGTCGGCAAGTGTACTGAATCGTATCAAGTAATAATAAAATGGTAAGACCAAGTATCGTTTCCCAAACGACTCACAACACTAAACAATTATGTGATGACTCAACTAATTAAGACTTAAGAAGAACAATTTTTGGGTTTTTGAATGCAAAACAAGAAAGTAAATATGAATGCAAATTGATCAATTGAGGCTAAACACTACAATGAATGGATGAAGTTGAAAATATGAGATGAATATTGTTTTAGGGTTCAAATTTCACCAAGTTTCCTCTCATGCATGTATGAATTCATCTTCTTTATTAATGTTAATATCACTTTCTAATTTACTTAAAACCCGATGTCTCGGCGAAGAAAGCCTATCCTTAATTACTAGTTTACAATGTCTTGTCTCCCTAGCAATTAATTCTACATTACATACGCACATAAGCTTAAGATAACCAAAACTCATATCCCTATGTCTAGGCAATACTGCTTTTGGGAGCAATTCTCCAGATCTAGGTTTCCCCTATGTGTCCATATCATGAAAGCCAATAATCATGCCATGAATGAGTTAAACATAACAAGCATTGAGAAAAGAAGAATAGCCCTAATAATTAATGAAAGAAGCATAAATAAAGAAGAATCAATTCAAATACATGAGAGTTTAGAGGTTACATCTTCCCCAACAACAAATTGAATTTAGTTCCCCCTTGTGTTGATTCTGTTATTGCTGTAATTCACTGTGTTTTACATGAGATCTTATCTGTGAATGCATAACATATGTTTTAGAAAAGGAAAACCACATGCACTTTTTGTTGAACTTATAATATGTGGCAAAACAACAGTTAAGTCGACTTCATTATGAAGTAAGTCGATTAAAACTCGTGGCTTTGCACAAACATTTTCAAAGTGTGCTGTGTGTATTTTTGGAAAGAAAGTTTTTCAAAACTGCATTGAAGTGTTACAAAGTCGACTGTATGCGCAAGCTACTCGACTTAGTTAGTTATGTTTTGAAATTCTGTTAGTGCTTGTGATGTCTAACGACTACATTTTATATCTTTCACCAAGCATTGATTGTGAGTCAACTGTATTAAATGCGAAATCAATTAAGTTTGTTTGACTACTACTAACTGTTATAACTGTCTGAGTATAATTGACTCTATTAGTAGCATAGTCGACTTAGGAGCGTTAGTTTTGTAAAAAAAACTATATATAGACGCGAATTTGATTTCTACAGAGACTTTTGTGAATCTAACGTTTTGATTGAATTGTTTCATATTATTGATCTCTGGTAGAACATGTTAAAGCTCCAAGAATCCATCAAGAAAGACCGAGATGTTCATTCTTTGGTGATTGCTTGACGAGAAAGAATCTGTGTGCAGTGACTAATTGATCAATTTGCACTTGAGGTGTCTGATACGTGATCAACTTCTTCTCTCAATCTTGTTAAGATTGTGGTTGCCCTGTTATGGCTACAGGAAGAGAACGTGCGGCATTCTAGACTTTGAGGATTGTTCAAAGTGATTAAAGACTATAGGAGAGGGGACATCTTGCTGTTGTTCTTTGTTTGTATATGCCTATATTTTGGTTATAGGGTTACAGAAGTGTTTTATATTTTGACGTGGAGGTCGCTGTAAAAGCGTTGTTGTAAAAACCTTGATCATTATAGTGCATTTGCTTCCTGGGATTGGAAGGACACTGAATGTAGGCAGTTTCGCCGAACCAATATAAAAACCTACATTTGAATTCTCTATCCTTGCACTTTTAATTTTCTAAGTCAACTTTACTTTTCACGTAGTCAACTATTTTGGTTGCACTTAAAAAAATCTTATTTCAAGAAACTTTTGAAAGACCATCCTTTTGTGAAAAAGATTTTTAAAAGACTCTGATTTTTGTGTTTCACCAATTCATCGCCCTCTTGGTATTGAAACTAAGCCATTCTACTTCAACATCCTTGATACTTTTGCTCTTCTTCCAAATCATACCAATAACCTACAAAATCAAGGGAATTTAGTGATAAAATCATCAAGTATACCCTCCACTCACTTATTAACAAAACTATACTAAAAACATGAGTTCAAGCAATCTTCTAAGTCCAAAAAGGATTGATTTAATATCAAAATTATATCACATATAACGATATATTTAACCGTTATCACAACCCCAAACTTGAAACTTTGCTTGTCCTCAAGCAAAATATAACTTGGCTTAAACAAAATACTCATACTACAATGATCTAGCACAACAAAAAGCATTTTCTTTTTAGACAAGTAACTCACTTGTGAATGCTCATCATAGAAAGATTAGTCAAGATATAATGAGGCTTTAGCCAATCAAGCTTCAATTGTGGTGCTCACATAATCAAGACATATAACAGATGCAAACTCATGAAAGATCAATAGCCAAGCAAGAATGTTATTGTAAAGTACATGGAACAATTCCTCACCAAAGACAGTGTTTCACTCAAGCACTCAAAAATATTTCACTCAAGTACTTAAAAGTGTTTCACTCAAACTCAAAGGTGTATAGTGAGGTGCCACTCTTACACTCTACCATCACAATGTCACATGAATCAACTTTGCCTTTCATTTAACCACATATCAAACACACTCACAAGCAAGTTATCATCACAAGGACTTTTTGAGGTTTGTAACATGCCCAGGCTCAGAAGAAAATTAGTTTTTTTAGACAACAAAATCCTTGAGTTAAGAGAGTGCACAATTCATTTATTCACATTAACAATCACCTCTCTTTCTCCTTTTATGTGAGAAACCAATCTTGAACTTATTCCCAACTTTACATGCATTGAGCTTAACCTTTTCTTCTTTTCTCTTTTCCTCTCTTTTCTTTTTCTTTTGCTCTTTCTTTTGCCCAATGCTCTTTAATGAATTTCACAAAGTTCTTTATGGTTTCTCACCACCCCAAACTTGAACCATTCTCCATTACCACAAAAGCATACTCTACTTAACTCAAGGTCAGGATTTCAAAAAGGGCTTTTCCACTTTCAACTTTAAGCTCAAGGTTCAAAGGGTAAAGAGAAACATTGTTCTTTGTTGGATTCACCTATTAGCATTGGCTCTAAGGAAGAAGAAAACATGGCCTTGATCATATGTAACAAGCAAGCAAGTGGTTCAATCATAAAAATTTAGGCAAAATCAATCATGCTTCCAAAGTAATAGCATTCAATCAATCTAAAACTCTGCATTCCAATTTGATAAACATCCTGCTTAGCATATTAATCACAATTGAAATCGTGCATCTGTGTTTAACAATTATGAGCAACCAAAATCTATGCTTAAAAGCCTCACCAATCATTAACTCAACATGCATCATAGAACAATAGAGCAAACACAAGAATATTACTCATCACAAACAACAGTTTATCACATCATACCAAACCATTGCAGCACAATTCAATAAACCAAGTACATAAACAAGCTAACATAAAAACAAAATAAACAAAATTCAAATAAGCATAAAAATAAAATAAAAACATAAAAATCCTGATCCAGCAGCATCCATCAGTAGATGCTTTCATCTAAATCTTCCAGCATCCATCTGTAGATGCAAATCCTTCACATCAGCATCCATCAATAGATGCTCTCACTAACATCCATCAGTAGATGTCTAGTAGCATAACATCCATCAGTAGATGCTCTCAGTAACATCCCTCAATAGATGTCTAATCTTTCTAATCAGCATCCATCAGTAAATGTTGATCTTTCTCATCTTCATCGGCATCCATCAGTAGATGTCGTTAGTAGCATCCATCAGTAGATGCTTAATCACATAACATCCATCAGTAGATGCTTAATAACATAGCCTCCATCAGTAGACGCTATCATTCATCACCCTCATCATAACAGCATCCATCAGTAGATGTTGTCATCTGAGTCCTCCTAGCATCCCTCAGTAGATGTTGTCCAGCATCCAATAGTAGATGTTGTCATTACTGCAACACAAAATCAAATCCAAACTACACAAATAATCAATTAAAAAGAAAAAGTCAAAAACTAGGTTGCCTCCCAATAAGCAATTTTTTAACGTCACGAGCTTGACAAGCACAATCCGCATCTATGATGTTAGTGTTCCTTTTGCTTTCATCACACCAACTTATTTGCAGCATCTTCCTGTTCACCATCTTTCCCTCCTTTAATAAGGAGCCTCAATCTTAATAACTTCATTCTCTTTGATATCTTTAACCACTTCATGCATAGAGTCTCCTCAATCTTAATAGCTCTATTCTCTTTGATATCTTTAACCACTTCATGCACAGAGTCTTGGTGAACTAGTTTCTCTTCATTATCTGCCTTCTTCATCTACAATTGGTAGTTTTCTCTACTTTTAGACCTAAATACAAAAATTCTAATGGCACTTGAAGGCTGGCTCAGCGCCCTCATTAAGGCGCCTAAGCGGTGATGCGTGACATCTTGCAGTGAGGGCCCTTAAAGGGGCAGTCAGGCGCCCTGCGACCTTCTTCAACCTTCTTCTCTTGATGATCGTGTGCTCCTGGTACAGATTTTCGGATTTTATCCTGCAGACACTAAAGAACACTGCACTAGAACACCCAATTAGCACTAAAAGATAAAAAGATAAAAAGTTAAAAAAGATAAAAAGATAAAAGGATAAAAGGATAAAAAGATAAAAGGATAAAAGGATAAAAGGATAAAAAGATAAAAAGATAAAAAGATAAAAAGATAAAACGATAAAAAGATAAAAAGATAAAAAGATAAAAAGATAAAAAGATAAAAAGATAAAAAGATAAAAAGATAAAAAGATAAAAAGATAAAAAGATAAAAAGATAAAAAGATAAAAAGATAAAAAGATAAAAAGATAAAAAGATAAAAAGATAAAAAGATAAAAAGATAAAAAGATAAAAAGATAAAAAGATAAAAAGATAAAAAGATAAAAAGATAAAAAGATAAAAAGGTAAAAAGATAAAAAGTTAAAAAGATAAAAAGATAAAAGATAAAAAGATAAAAAGATAAAAAGATAAAAAGATAAAAAGATAAAAAGATAAAAAGATAAAAAGATAAAAAGATAAAAAGATAAAGTCTAATCGGTTAAGAATCACACAAAAGTATAGTTTAAACCACGAGTCCCCGGCAACGGCGCTAAAAACTTGTTAAGATGTCAGCAAGTGTACCAAATCGTATCAAGTAATAATAAAATGGTAAGACCAAATATCATTTCCCAAAGGACTCACGAACAATTTGTGGGTTTTTGAATGCAAAACAAGAAAGTAAATATGAATGCAAATTGATCAATTGAGGCTAAACACTAGAATGAATGGACGAAGTTGAAAATATGAGATGAATATGTTGTTGGGGTTCAGGTTTCACAAAGTATCCTGTCATGCATGTATGAATTCATCTTCTTCATTAATGTTAATATAACTTTCTAAATTACTTAAAACCCGATGTCTCGGCGAAGAAAGCCTATCCTTGATAACTAGTTTACAATGTCTTGTCTCCCTAACAATTAATTCTGCATTATATACGCAAAGAAGGTTAAGATAACCAAAACTGATATCCCTATGTGTAGGCAATACTTCTTTTGGGAGCAATTCTCTAGATCTAGGTTTTTCCATATGTGTCCATATCACGAAAACAATAATCATGCCATGAATGAGTTAAACATAACAAGCATTTAGCAAAGAAGAATAACCCTAACAATTAATGAAAGAAGCATAAATAAATACGAATCAATTCAAATACATGAGAGTTTAGAGGTTACATCTTCCCCAACAACAAATTGAATTTATTTCCCCCTTGTCATGGAAAAACTAGATGAACAATGAAATGAAAGAGATATAAAAACCCTAGAAAAGTCCATGTCATTGGCGCTTAGCACCCCACACTTAGGGCACCCAGGCGTTTTGCGGGAGAAAACTAGGGCGCTCAGGCGCCCTTCTGGGCGCTCAGGCGCCCTTCTGGGCGCTCAGGCACCCTTCTGGGCGCTCAGGCGCCCCATAGTACAAAGTTGGCGCTCAGGCACCCTTTTGGAGCGGCCAGGCGCCCTACACTACACAAACTGATGCTCAAGCCCCCAGAATGTGGCGTCCAAGCACCCTGCGTGACCTCTTGTGCTCCTTTTTTATGCTTTGACTGTCTCTCTTGAATTCTAACTCTTTTGTTCAAAATAGAATGACTTAATTTCTCACACCAAGAGGGGGGGGGGATTGGTGAAATGTAAAAACAACGTTTTCTTTACATCTTTTTTGCAAAGTGGATGCCTTTAAAAGCTTTTTTGAAACACAAGGAAAAAGATTTGTTTATGCAGCGGAAATTAAATCGATTTAGTACAGTATGAAGTCGACTGCAAAAGAGTGCAGGGATAGAAAGATCAAACACTCAGTTTTGATACTGGTTCGTCCAAGCCTACATTCAGTGTCCTTCCAACCATAGGAAGCCAATGCACTATAATGATCAAGATTTTTACAACAAGGTTCTTATAGCGACCTCACGTCAAAAATATAAAACACCTATCTAACCCTCTAATCAAAATATAGGCATATACAAACAAACTAGCAGCAAGAATCTCCTCTCCTGCAATCTAAACCCTTTGAGCCACCCTCAAAGTTAAGAATGCAACACGCTCTTCTTCCTGTAATCACAACAGGGAACCTCAATCCAATCTTCACAAGATTGTAGCCTCTAATCTCTTAGTTACACCCAATGTGCAGATATGATCAGCCTTTGTACGTGCAGTTAACTTGTTCTTCAAGAATCCACAAATAGATGATCACCATGGTCACTTCTTGTTTCTTGGAGCTCTTTCTCTCTTTCTGTAAAAATGCACTTTCTGCAAAAGATATCACAAACTGTTAGATTCACAAAATTTCTTACAGAAATCAAGTTCGCGTCAATTTATAGATTTTCACAATTCAAACGCATTTTAATCGACTTAGCTATGATGCAGTCGAATATAACAATTCTGTTATAGTAGTTAGCAGCAACCAATGCAATTAATTGAATGTACAATTAATGCAGTCGAATCTCATTTAATGTTTGGTCAACATATTTAAAAATATAGCCGTTGTAACATTTAATTCAAGCATTAACAGAATTTCAAAATTGTAACAAACTTAGTCGAATGCAGGTTGCATGTAATCCTATGTAACATAGTTAAACAAAGTTTTGAAAAACTATCGCTTTGAAAATCCTCACAGCACACTTTGAAAATGGTTTGTGCAAAGCCACGAGTTTTAATCGACTCACTTCATAATGAAGTCGACTTAAAATTGTTGTTTTGCCACACAATTAAAAGTTCAACATAAGTGTTTGTGGTTTTCCTTCTATAAAACATCAAACATGAATTCACCAATAAAATCAATTATATAGCATAGTGAAATGCAATGTATTAACACAATCATGTTCTCAATGCTTTAAACAGATGTACACATTGATTAAAACATATAGCATGTAAGCAATAAAACATGTAACACATAAACAGTACATGTTATTAATTATGTTGTCATCATAAAAAACCAGAAGCTTTGAGATTGTAGGTTCAGCTAAACCAGTGCTCCCCTATCAACAATCTCAACATCCTTGATACTTTTGTTCTTCTTCCAAATCATACCAATAACCTACAAAATAAAGGGAATTTAGTGATAAAATTATCAAGTATACCCTCTACTCATTTATTCATAAAACTATACTAAAAACATGAATTCAAGCAAGCTTCTAAGTCCAAAAAGAGTTGATTTAATATCAAAACTATCTCATAGATAACGGTATATTTAACTGTTATCATGTACTCCCTCACATTAGTTCATTTTTTATTTTATATATAAATATAGTGGTTGTTGTATTTTCATTGGTTGTTGCACTTTTTTTTGTTGATGGTTACTATTTCTAAAATTCTGAAAATTTTTGTAATGTATTCTTGTATGTATGGTATATTAATTCTCTATGGTTTCTAATATTGGCAAAAAAAAAGTTCATAAATTGACAAAGAGACATCTATTAACATTTTTCATTATGACGTTAGACATTTAACAAAAGTCTAAAATAACATAGGTTAAAAGTTATTTTTAAAAATGAATATAATTTTATAACCGACTTGTATGTGTTTGAACCTAGCACGGATTGTGGAAATATTCACCTCTCACATATCAATGGCACAAGCTGCTTTAATTTTTTATTATTATTAATTTTTTTAACCATCAACAACACTGATCAGATTGCGTTATCTATAGTTTTATTTTAAAAAAATAAAATAATTAATAGACTAGATCCACGCCCACATTATCTTTAATTTGTTTTAGAAAATTAAATAAGCTTTGGTAAAGCAGAGGAACTTTCATTTGTGTTTTTTAAAAATATAAATAAACGTGTGTTAGGTAAATGTTATTATTAATAATGTTTTTTAAAATATAAATAATAGTGTTCCGATGTTACTACTAAAAATATAAATTAGCAATGACATATCAATACTATGATTAATAAATAATTTTATTTATATTATTTGTGTTGGTTTTGCCTACGTTATTGTCAAAAAGCCATATTTTTATTCCTAGTGTGGATCAAGTGGATGATAAACTTGTATAGCTTCCAGGAATAGAGGGTGTACGTTTAGGCCGGCAGGGAACCCTAATTAATACCGTTGCTTGAATGTAGATACAAGTTACGTAGCAAATGACTTAATCAACCTAGGTTTAATGTAGTTGAATTCCTAATCACGGACAATTACATATATTTTTCTTTTGGATAAGCAGGACTTTATTAAGTGAAGAGACTGAAAATAGCAATAGTTAGAACAAAACTGTATTAAGGTTAAGTCTTCTTCGTTCTCCTCGGTTTTTTCCACTTACGTAACGAAAATTCACGTTACTTTAAAAATTTATTGAGTAATTATCGTTGATTTGATAAAATGCACATAATCAACTATTAATTTCGATTTAAACCATTTGTTTTGTTCTAACCAAATGCATACTTAACTATTGTCGCGTCTTATTTGTCACCACTTTTTATTTAGTAAAATCTTGAGTCATCGTGTGTATATCTGACAGTGTATAAATTTGATAGATACCATACACTTACAACTGGTAGATGAATTCTTGAATACATGAGAGTGGATAGGATGAATTGAAAATCCAACAATATAATCATTCCATAATTTACATCAATCACTTTTGCTTCTTTTGATCCAATTGATCAATACATGCATTCATATTTTTCACTTTCTTTTTTTACTCAAATTCATTCACTTTCTTCCATATTTACTCTCTTTCTCTTTCTTTTTCTTTCACTTTTCACCTCCAATTCTATCCAGACAAATTATTAATGTCTTATCTATAACCTCCCAATTAGTATCGTGGAGAGACTGAAAGTAGCAAAGTTGAAACAAGTTAATAACCTCTTAAGGTCAAGTCTTCTCCGCGTTCTGTTTTTTCCACTAAGTTGCTCTATAAATTGGCATATACAACACATAAATAAAGACACTTTTGTCCCATCAGATACCTTCCTCTCTCCAATGGCAGATCAAGTCTCAGTTATCAACCCTTTCTACTGTTCTCCTCACTCTATAACTCTACAGATTAATACTGAGACAGGAATCACTTACAATGAAAACGGTGATCGTCTCTTTTATATGGAGAATGCTTTTTGCACACTTCATAACCGTCGTGTCTTATTTGATGATAAACAAAAACCCATCGTCACTTTATACAAAAAGGTTTGCTTTCTCATGCATCTATCTATACTCATACTCAACTTAATTACTTTTAGGTAGTTCATATTCGTCCACCACACAGATAATCTATACTTTAATTTTGCATAAGGTGGGTCGGTATTATGTGTATCGCTACACTATCCATGTTATTCTTATTCTTATTTAATTTCCATTATGCAGGCCGTGACGATTCATGAGCGATGCAAAGTTTTCAAGGGTGAAAGCACCGATTCATCTAAATTGCTGTTTTCTGTGAGAAAACCCAATAAATCGATTCCACCTGGGATTGCTAAATTGAATGTGTTCCTCGCAAACAATCAAGACCAAAAAGAAAGCGACTTTAGAGTCATCATTTATGGAAGTAAAAATTCTTGCACAGTTTATGCCGGTGAATCTCCTACCATTGTAGCCAAAGTATGGGTTACTAATTTAGTATATCCTTTTACATATGTATTAGTAGTTCTTTGTTTTTTTTTTCAGAAGTAAACTTTAAATATGTTATTAATAAAATTAATCTTAACTCAATCTCTTTAGACAAGATTGTTAAAATGATATTTGTTCTTATTTGTATAAATTAATTTTATTTTTATATTAAAGTAAATATAAGTCTAATTAAACTTCACATACTTATATATACATACTTATAGTATATTTTGTTTATATAATCCGATATGAAATCTATACTATAATAACTTCGCGACTTAGATACCTATATACTGTTGATATTTATGATATCTCTAAGAATTATACAAATAACATTTACATGTTTCTGTCTTAAACTAATGTAGGTTGAGAATAATGGTGGCTTCAAAGTCTCGGTCTGTCCCAACGTGGACTACGCATTCATAGTAGCACTACTTATGATTGTTAAGGATATGAAATGCTCTAATGGGTCCACAGATAGTACACAAGACACTAGTACTGCCATGAAATTGATTAAAGCATCGTTGATCCTCGGAAACCAATAAATAAATGTATTGTATGTCTGCTCTATTATGTTGTCTGTGACAATTTCTATTATCTTTCATTATATCAAATATAGCAATGTTATTGAGACCTTATAATAGATCCGAAATGTGGGGGACAAGGTTGTTTTTTTAACATATATATCTTGTAATAACGAAACCAACGACACAATTTTGTAGGTAAGAAAAAAGAAAATTACTCACGGGTAGAAAACTTATCATAAAGTTAGTCATATCAACAAATAAAATGTTTATATCTGAACAACTTTACTCACGAATTATTCTTTAAATAACTTAGTTATAGGCAAGTTATTCTTTTATAACATGATCACGAACTTATTTATGCATAATTTATTTAAATTGGTTGATAACTTATTAATGGATAAATGTCTCACTAGTAAAAAAAGTGGCTTTTGACGCGTCATATACGCTTCGGTTACGCAAAACCCGAAGCGTATAAAGCTATATACCTCGGTTACACCTTGTCCTGAGACGGAATCGTGATATTGCCTCGGTTAGTAGAAGACCCGAGACCTATAACTCTATACATAGCACTGCAAATTAGACTTTTCTGTCTGACAACTTTTTGAAAAGCGTTATTGCCTCGGTTTGCTAGGCAACCGATGCCTATACACCTGCGCTCAAGGAACCGAGGTCGTTGAGTGGCACTTTATACCTCGGGTTCTGCTTTTAACCGGTGCCATATGGTTGTATTACCTCGGGTTTCGTTAGTAACCGAGGTAGTAGCTCCATTCATCTTCTGAAAATCCTACACAGGTTTCATTTCCGCCCAACAACTTCTTCCTCTCGTGCTCTCTCATTCCTCTGTGTAGCTTCTTCTTCCTCGTGCTCTCCCATTCTTCATTTGCGTCCACGACTGCCACTCCTTGGCTCGTCGCGCTGCCCCCTGTGCTGCTCGCCTGCGTCCTTGTTGCCCATGGTTCCACCACCACCGCACTTGTGTCACCCTTCCCCTCCTCCTCCACCACCACCACGACCACAACCACCTTCTTTCTCCTCCACCACCTCACCCCAGTACATCTAAAAATCGCATATCTCTCACCGCTTCTCGTTTGCCACGCTCGCTTCGTCTCGTCCAAAACTTCGAACACCCAACTCTCCACTATCATCCACCTCTGACGCGGATCTCGAGGCCAAGATGAGCCGGAACGAGCTGAATCGAGAAGCCAAGCGCGCTGTCAAGTGGGGGATGGACTTGGCTTCCTTCTCTGCTCCACAAATCAAACGCATCCTTAGGTTTTCGATCACTCTTTTCATTTCTCGTTATACCCTCTACCTTTTCCTTAATGCCCGCTTCGCAAAGTTCCCACCTTTGCCCAAAACCTGTGTGCTTTATGTTGGGTTGATGCAGGGTCGCTTCCTTGGACCAAGTTGTATGTCTCGAAGAGCACGTTCGAGAAGGTTCTCCTGTTGCAGGCGATGCAGGCGATTGAGGCTGCCATGAAGAGGTTCTTCTAACGGCAACCGAGTTGGGCTGAGTTAGGGATGGGGATGGGGATTTTGGGACTGTTATGGATGATTTGGGTTGAGTTTCGAAAAAGTTTGTTGTACAGGTTTATGTCTGAAACCTTTTGTCCCAAATAATTTCCTCTTCAACTGAGTGCTGAGTGGTTTAAATATGATGTAGAACTTTGCAAAGAGTTTACTAGATCTTGCGGACAATTTGGGAAGAGCTTCTTTAGTTGTAAAGGAAAGTTTTTCAAAAATTGATACACCTACTGACTCTGCTGAAGTGGTAAAACTTCTGAAAACACTCTATTGGCTGGCGGAGGAAGGGGAAATGAATTAGAATGGAGTGGTCGGGAGAGGGAAGATGCGGCGGGGAAAGGCTGGCGCAAAAGAAAAGAACACTCTATTGCCTCGGTTGAGGTCCAAACCGAGGCAGTAGACTCCATAATACTACCTCTGTCCACAACCGAGGCAAAAAGGGGTAGACTTTTTGTCTCGCCTGTATATGCCTCGCTTCAGGAATCGTTGTTTATGAGCTAAAATAACCGATGCCATTTCCCTTAACTGTACTAGTGTCTATTGAATTTCTTTTAGTTAAATTATGCATGTACCTTTTTACGAAATGGAATATATAGTCTGTTATGTCATGCCTATTTATACTTATCATTAGGTTAAAACAACATTTTTATACCAACGACATTTTATACCTGTATACAAGCAGGAGGTAGAAAAGAAATTCAACTTTTATATTGGATCCAAATTCGATATAAAAGTCAAAATTTTTATACCGGTCTCGTGTTAACGAGAGAAGAATAGTCAGGGGAGGGATATGCCCTTCAGACTTTTAAACCGGCACTAGTAAAAAAATTGTTTACGAACGTGCCCTATAGGCAGCGGTTTTACCAAAACCGAAACATATAAAAACACGGTAGCATTTTTGCAATTTCAGTGAATTTATAGACATCGGTTCAACATGAACCGAAGCATAACATCTGTATTACCTCGGTTCAAACGCCCAACCGATGCTGAATGGTCTGAAACTTCCTGCCTCTAATTGATATTTGGAATGATAGCTAATTTAAAATAAGCCTACTGCCTCGGTTGTTGAGATAACCGAGGTAGAATGCTCTATAACTTCTGACATGCAAAACAGGCTTTCTGAAATTAATATACTGCCTCAGTTCCACTGACAACCGAGGCAGAAAGCTTCCACGTGGACTGACTCTTGTGTTGTTAATAAAGTGAAATGACTAGTGAAGGTATTATGCTTCGGTTTCTCGGAGACCCGAGGCGTATATGTTCAGTTTAGGCATCGGTTGGTATGAATAACCGAGGTAGTACTTATGTTATTACCTTAAATTCTAATTCACAAATAAATTGTATATTTTTATTAATATTAGACACTGTTTTAAGTACTATTTTTAATTTATAACATAGTTTCTAATTTGACAAATATATTGACTAATTATTTTTTAATTTCTATATTAGTTGTTATTTAAAATTTTTCTTATAATAGAGGAATATATATTCATAAAACAATTAAAAATAATTTTACGTTTTTAACCCTATTTAAAATTTAACATTTTACTTTACATTAAAACTGACTAAATCAATTTTAATAACATTACTTTATGATGAATATTAATATTTGAAAGTTAATCCGATATATTTGAAAGAGAAAGATGATAATAAGATAAATTTCACACTGAAATTATATTGTCATGTATGTCTAATTCGCTAAAGAAGAATATCTTAAATCAGTACAGACTATATGTTAAGAAATAATTTTGTGTGATGTAATATGGATATAAAATTTAAAAATTGAAAGAAAAAGAGAGTATGTTGGAACCTACCATACTTTATTTATAGTTTAAATCTAAGCAATTTAACATAAAATAAAAAATTACATGACTAAAGTTACTGATTTGGTAACTTAAAAAACTAAAAACAGTAAAACCTAATTTCATACACTTTGGAAACACGCATTAACATGAAAATGGTCGAAAACCAAACCCAATGTGTTCTACATGAAAACTTGAATCAAGCCAATCTTTGTTTTCTTTCCACAATCCGAGTAAAATTAATAGGGAAGTCCTTTAGTTCATCATGATGCCCAATGCCACTGGCGTTATTGCCTTTGCAAAATTCCACGTTCCATCGTAAAAGAAGTTGATGTCTTTAACGATCATAAGTAGTGCCACTATGAATGCATAGTCCACGTTGCGATAGACAATGACATTGAAGTCACCATTATTCTGCATCTGCATTATAGTGACAGAAACACTGTATAATTAACCTCATACAACACTGTTTCTATGTTGTTTGAAGACGTAACAGAGTACATACCGAGGCAACAACTGTGGGAGATTCACCTGCATATACATGGCATGATCTTTTGCCACTCACAACATCTACCCTAAAGTCACACTCACTTTCTTTTTTGTTGTATGCAAGGAATCATTGCTTTCACTGAAAACAGCAATCTGGAGGAATCATTGCTTTCACCCATGAAAACTTGGCATCGCCGATGCATTGTCATGATCTACATAAGAACATTCGTTCATAATTCAGTAACTGAGATGGATTTGCTGGCGTATTGAATTTGTTAGAATATCATGCGTGAATATACTATAAGAGGGAATTGATGCATGAATACAGTATGACCGATTATCCAATCAATCCTTAGAGGAAATGGAAAAACTATAAAACCATGCCTAATACGGATAATAAGAAAACAACAACTTCCATGAAATACAAAAAGAAACTAACCTCATATATTTCAATAATACAATATTGACTTTTGTTCGGAATCTATTGTCATTTTCTTTTACATTGAATAAAAATAAAATAAAAAATATCATAATACATACAGAAAAAAATATTCATAAAGGTGGGTAATTGTAAGGACCACGTAGGAAAGTGGGGGGGGGGGGGGGGGGGGGGGGGGGGTGTAGCACTCATTATGTTTGGAGGCACCAGCCGCCCCAATATCAAAGGTGGGTTTATTTTTTTATTGCTAATGGAGAGCAGCACTCAGAGGTCCCTTTCTTTCTTTCTGCATCTCCCAGCATCACGGGCAAATCCAGCATCTCCCAGTTGTCGAGTCGTGCATCCGGGGAGCAGGCCCACACGCAACTGGAGCCTTCCGATCCATCTTCATCTCCCACAGCTGCTATGTGACCAGCGTTAACCCAACCAGCACTGCGAAAGCTCTCCTTGAGGTCACAGATACGAATTCTTCCCACTTTGGGCTCCCGTCTTTCCATCCGAGCCAGACTACGCTCCCTCCTTTCTTCTATCAACCTTCTCCTATCCTCCTTGGTGGGCTTGTATCCCAGGCCATACCTATTCTTGTTCTCGACGACCTCCAGAGGGAATGCTCGCCCCTGTCCATACCTACCCAAACCTTTCCCATGCATGTAACCTTCTTTTAACATGACTTTGGCCATCATGATAGAAGCACGCGACAGATGTGGGCTGATCTCGAATGGCTCCACGTAGGTGTTTCCCACGATCTCCAGAGATTGGAAAGTTGCCTCGAGAGCTTCCTCGGCTACTTCAATATAACGGGAGGATGATGGTCCGCTCACAAGGAGGTCCTCCTCTCCTGATACTATCACCAGCTTATCTCCCATAACATATTTCAGCTTTTGGTGTAGTGTGGAAGGCACAACTCCTGCAGAATGGATCCACGGGCGACCCAACAAACAGCAATAAGCCGGGAGGATGTCCATGACTTGGAATGTCACTTGAAAGACACAAGGACCGACTTGAACGGGCAATTCAATTTCTCCCATCACTACCCTTTTACTGCCGTCAAATGCCCTCACAATCATAGAGCTCGGCTTCATATGCATTCCATCACAAGGGAGCTTCTCCAATGTCGATTTTGGCATGACGTTCAGAGAGGAGCCGTTGTCCACCAAGACACGCGCTATAACGTGATCCAGGCATTTCACAGAGACATGAAGGGCTTTGTTATGACCTCTCCCCTCAACAGGTATCTCTTCATCAGTGAAGGTGAGGTAATTATTAGCAACGATGTTGCCAACAATGCCCTCGAACTAGTTCAGATAAATACCTTGTTCTACATGAGCCTCACTGAGTATCTTCATCAACAACTTTCGGTGCGAGGCAGAGTGCATGAGTAATTCTAGCAAGGAGATCCGGGCAGGCATGCGATTCAACTGTTCCACCACTTTGTACTCACTCTGTTGTATGAACTTTAGGAATTCACCAACTTCTTCTTCAGATATTTCCCTCTTCTCCTCTGTGTCGGGGGTCTCCTCGGCCTCCACGTTCTTCCCCCTCAAGAACTCCTTTGCTTTTGCAGCCATTGTTGCTTCCCTGTCATTGGTTCTTTTTCTCGCCAATTCTGGTGGTGTAAAGATTCGACCACTTCTGGTCATCCCACCAATGCCTGATATGTTTTCCACAGTCGGATTTGCATATTCTCCCTCATCTAATGCAGTTGCCCCATATCTCCATGGGACGGCTTTCTCGTTCTTATAAGGGAAAGGAGTTGGCACTCGGATGACCACAGACGGATTTCCTTCAGTTACCAGTGCAGGGGTGGTCCTAGTAAAATGGATCACCAAAGGTTCGGGTAGAGTCACATCAGATTCTCCACCAATTTGTGCAAATACTTCTTCCTCTCTGACCTTGCGGCACACTTGCATCAGATTTCTATCAAGTAAGTCTTGTAGAAAAATCTCAAATTCCATACATTCCTCAATAGAGTGCCCGGCCTCCGGATGGAGTGCGCACGCTATACCCAGATCATAATCGCCCTTCACTAGGCCCTTCTTCAACAAAGCTTCAAAGATAAACCTCCTAGAACTTCGGATTTCGCCCACATCCCTTATCAGATCATGGTTTCCAACCTCGACGGCGTTCGTCGAGGAACTCCCGTGCCCGGACAATGGATTAGTATTGACGTTGGGCTGGTCCTCTTGAAACTTTAACCAACCCGAATCTATCAAAGCCTGAACTTTGTATTTGAGAGCCATACATCCTTCGGTCGAGTGGCCAACGCCTCCTGCATGATAACTACACCTGGCATTCGCGTCATAACCCCTAGGATACGGCGGCTGTACAGGCTTCATCGGACAAATGGCGACCAGACCCTTTTTGACTAGGTTAGGTAACAATTCAGTGTAGGTCATAGGGATTGGGGTGAACCTAACAAATTGATTTCCCCTTGGGTTGTTGTTGTGACCCACATTCAGATTTGGGCCCATGTTTGCGACCGGTCTTGCAGCTTCGGTTGGGATACGCTGCGGTGGATAATACGCTTGTTGTTGTTGAGGCCTAGCTTGGTGAACAAACGTGGTGTTAGCAGCATAAGGAGGTGGGTTTAAGTATGGTCGATAATTAGGATTGGGAGCTCGTCCTCTCCACGCAGGCATTACCGACGCAGCATGTACCTCCCCCTCTTTTTTCTTCCCCTGATTGAAACTGGGCTTTTTGTAGTTTGTAGCTGTAGGTGGGCCATAGGCTATCTTCCCGTTTTTCAATCCAATTTCTATCCTCTCACCAATGATGATGGTGTCAGCAAAATTGACAGATACATTCCCAACCATATGCTCATAAAATGGCGGCTGAAGTGTGTTTACGAACATCGACACCATCTCCTTATCAAACAACGGCGGCTCAACTTGCGCAGCCAACTCTCTCCATCGCTGGGCGTACTCTTTGAAAGTTTCATTGTCCTTTTTTGTCATATTCTGCAGCTGCAGACGGTCCGGAGCAACATGAGTATTGTATACATATTGTTTTACGAAGGCGTCAGCTAGATCCGCCCAACAACGAATTCGGTATGGCTCTAGGTGGGTGTACCAGTTCAATGCCACCCCAGCCAAACTTTCCTGGAAAACGTGGATGAGTAGCTGCTCATCATGAGCATACGCAGCCATCTTTCTGCAGTACATGGTCACATGGCTTTTAGGGCAAGTGTTACCCCTATATTTTTCAAACTCCGGCGCCTTGAACTTAGGTGGGATTTTCAAGCCCGGAACCAAACTTAATCTGGCCGCATCTCCAAACCCGTAGTTCTCAACTCCCTCAACAGCTCTCAACCTCGCCTCCAGACTTTCCAACCTACCTGTAGCTCCAACGAGGCTTCCGAATCCCCCAACCATTGTGGCGTGCTGTGCAGCTTCGGCTGAAGAATCCTCCCTAGCAACCACACGCGGTATTGGGGTCACCCGAATTCCATCAGTTGTGTTGGTCTCATTCATTCCCGTGCCCACCATGGGAGCCGACACTAAGACAGGTCCCTGAGTGCCGGTGGTTGGTGGTATATTGACAGTCGCGGGGAACGAGAATGAAGCGTGCTCAACTTCTGAGTACTCTCCTACAGGAGGGGTGTAACCCGGAGGTAAACCATACAGTGGGAAAGGAACAGATTGGCTCGTAGCGTTGAACATTGGAGGATAAGGGTGAGCATTCCCCCCAACATGCGTAGATGAAGACTCTCCAGCAGTCTTCATGGATTCAAGCGTCGCCAAGATCTGGCCGATCTGGTCCTTCAACTGGCCAACATCCGTTTTGAGAGACTCCTGTGACTCCTCCCAGCTCGCCATGGCTTTTGAGTTTGCCCGGGTCCGGTAGGGATGTCGTGGAAATTTGGTCGTCGTTTTTTCTCACGCGTACTGCTTTATTATTTTAATTAATTAGATGGAAATGAAACATGCTGAACAAAAGAAAAGATGATGCATGCTAGTAATAAGGGGAAATCACAAGATTGTAATGACATCACTGATGGAAATTAACACAAGCGGATGCTAAACAACATCCCACACCTTTCATTTAAAGGGAAACAAGTTCATTACATTTCTTAAAGGAAACAAACCATAAAGATCCCTAAATACATCAATTCCTATCCCGAGTGATGAGGGATTTCATCTCGTCTATCAACTGTTTACAGTGATTAATAAAAAGCTCTATCTCTACTGGTGGGCTATAAAAGTGGGTACTCACTTCAGCTTCCGACACCATTCTGGGAATGTCTTCAATTGCCCCATTTGCCAAAGCAGCCAGCTGAGAGAAGCTTTCTTTCCAATGCTTTACAGTCGTTTCTTGCTCTGCGATGTGCTCTTTCAAGGCCTGATGCCTTTCTTCAAATTCCATCGACCTCCATCGCTCCTCCTGCTCCTCGATGTAATCCTCCATCTGCTTTAACATGGCTCGATATTCCCCTTCAGCCTCTGCCAGCTTCCAGCGCTCCTGATTCAACTCCGCTTCAAATGATGTAGCCATTTCCTTCATTTGATGCCCCGATTCTTGTACTTGGACTTGCGCTTCCCTTAGTCTTTTTAGGGCTTCCCTCTTATCCCTCTTGGCTTCTTCATAGAGTTGTTTCCACTTTCTGCCCTCTTCTAGAGCCACATTCTTCTCATTCACCCTCATGGATAACTCCTTACCTGCGGCCGCAAGATCCTGTTTTACTCGGAATGTATAATCTCTCTCTGCCTTCTGGCTTTTGACAATGTTTTCATAAGCCTGTGACTTTTCTTCGTTATCATTCCTCATATCCACAAAATCATTGCGAGCTTTCTGTAATTCATTTTCCAACCTAGCATTCCTCACCCTCAATTTCTCCACCTCGACCTTCAACTGTTTCACCTCTTCACTTTCTGGGGCTTGGGATGTTTCTTCACTTGCCGATTGATCATTGATGGGCTTAAAAGGCAACTTGACTTCTCTTACCCTCTCCAGAATCCAGGTATGGTAACTAACTCTACTATCAATCACTCCACTCCTCAGGTCCTTCTCTGCTCGCACCACATTTTCCCAGGCACTTCTGACTCTCCTCAACATTTCAGTACAATGTCCATCCTCATAGTAGATGAAGAAGGCTGTGAGATAATCTGGTGAAGGCGCTCCCTTCATAGGATATCCGAACTATCTTTGGACCAAAACAGGGTTGTAGTTAATACAATACCTAGCGCCTATGAGAGGTATGTTAGGGAAGTTGCCACAATGATGGATAGATGGTTTAGTCTCAAGCCAAGGAAGGCGCCATTTTACGTTTCCCTCTCTCAAACCGGCAAAGAAAAGAGCCCACCCATTACCTCCTTGATGCGACAGATTCTCAGGTGAACTTCTAACATCGACTACCCCCTTAAATACTCGTGCCGTCATCCACGCATATAACGCCGGCAAACAACAAAGAATCCTCTTCCCTTTTCTCTCCTGGCAAAAACTCATAGTCCCATACACATTTGCGAGGACTGCTGTTACGGGGTTTTCTGATCTCGTCTTTTTTGCCACGAAGACATCAATAGCAGTGTAATCTACAAAGTCTTCCAGCTTGGGGAACAGGACAATGCCAAACACAGTGAGGGCTAGTACATCCATGAAGGTCTCCCATTCTTCCCTATCGCCCAGGTCGTGCAAATATTGTTCAAGGTAACCTTGTGTCAGCCCCCGAATTTGATGTCTCGTTATCAACCGGTTTTCCAATTCATTGGGCTGTAATTTCATTATAACAGCAAGGGTAGAAACAGAGGCATGATGCTCCAAGTGCTGATATGGCTTGGTACCCTCTAATGGCAAGCCCAGAATATGCTCAAATTCTTCTACAGTTGGTGCCAGCTGGAAGTCCTGGAAGGTAAAACATCTCAGGAGAGAATCATAATACTGAGCTAGAGCTGTAATAGCGGGCAACTGTACTTTCACCTCCATTAAACTCAACAAATTCCCATATTTCCTCCCGAAGGCTTCTCTCTGTATGGTCTTGAGTCTTCGGCCTAAATTTATCAACCCGGTCAAATTTCCAACATGTGTCCTTAGGCTAGACTTCTTTCTTAAAATGGCGGAGTTGGTATGCAGTGTAGCATCAGATCTGGTGTCAACATCCATCTCGTGTGAAGTCAAGTGTATACCTGTGATTTCCCCTAAAACCAACATGTTACTAAATGATGCATGAATATGATGCATGATAATAAAACAACACGATGAATCAAATGCATGCATGGTATGAAAATGCAATAACATAATTTTCGAAAGAGAACGAACAGCGTGAGGATTACAAGAATACACGTTTCTCCCTTTGTGCCCTAATAAAGGTTCAATGGCTTGGATTCGAGGTCAAGTACATGCAATTTCACAAGGATGGTCTCCTGAACCTAGAGGTCAATGGTCACTAGAGCTATGGCCCCCTTCATAGCATCTCCACAACAGTCGAGTAATCAACTAGATGAGGGGACACAAGTGAAGAGAACAAACTCTAGCTGGAGTTCTCACGATAGCCAGACAGGAAGTACATCCCAGAATGACACCGCTACACAACTCCTCTAATTCTAAGTTGCGCTCAGACCCGGGTATAGGGCCCCACTCATGATATGCACAAAGTGTGTGTGTGAAGGGAGAATGCAATGCATACCCAAACCCTCACCTGCAAAACAACCAGAAAAATTCCCAGGCATATATAAACATGTTTTCTACCCTAGGGTTCCATATTCAACAATTCACATGCAGTTATTCCAACTATCAAACACAAATAAAGAAAAAAAATGGGGGAAGAAAAACACAAAGAAAAATCATGTCAAATTCGCGCATCTAATTAAATGGCCTGACTCTCGCCGTCCCCAGTGGAGTCGCCATCTGTCGCAACCGGAATCGCGACGGGACGACGATCCAAAAAAGGAAACGCGAGTTTTGAAAAGAGACTTTGGAGTCGCCACCATAGTTTATTATGGAAAACTACGGGAAAACCATAAAACGATAAAGCATGGTCCACGAAAACCAAAGATTGGGTTCGGGAGTCGGTTACGCGTGGGGAAGGTGTTAGCACCCCACAACGTCTGCCCTAAGGCAGTACCTTTAACTAAATGCACGAATATGATGTGATTTTCAAAATGTTTAACTATCCCCTAAAATAAAATTCTAAAATAAACAAAACATATTTTTTAGTTTTTTGGGCCCGACAAGGATTGACCTTGCTCCTACGTATTCTCATTCAAAAATGAGAAATCAGGGT
Organism: Vigna umbellata; assembly: GCF_029865625.1. Taxonomy (NCBI): domain Eukaryota; kingdom Viridiplantae; phylum Streptophyta; class Magnoliopsida; order Fabales; family Fabaceae; genus Vigna; species Vigna umbellata. The sequence continues at coordinate 30,007,485 of NC_142167.1, read as the reverse complement.
TACGTAGTTCTTTTTGAAAAAGTTTGAGAGATTTGTTTGAGAAATTGATTGAAAGATTTGTTTGAGAAAATGATTGAAAGATTTGTTTGAGAAAATGATTACGGATAAATTTGGATTTTTGGGAAAGTGAACCTGACAAGGGCTAGCCTTGCTCCTACGTATCTCCACTTTCGATGGAGAATCAAGGGTTACGTAGTTCTGGGTAGCAAGACTATTTGTTGTTTAAAATTGTTGATGTTTTCGGGTTTTTTGAAGATTTTATACCTTTTTTTGTATTTTGTTTAAGAAAGAGAAAAGGTTGTTAGCACAAGGACGATGCGTGCGATCACACATGTGCATAAACCTTTAAAACATATTTTTTGGTTAATTTTACTTAAGGAAAAGAAAAGGTTTTTAGCACAAGGACGATGCGTGCGATCACACATGTGCCTAAACCTTTAAAACATATTTTTTGTAATTTTAATTAAGAAAGCGAAAAGGTTTTTAGCACAAGGACGATGCGTGCGATCACACATGTGCCTAAACCCTTAAAACACATTTTTTTGTAATTTCAATTAAGAAAGAGAAAAGGTTTTCAGCACAAGGACGATGCGTGCGATCACACATGTGCCTAAACCCTTAAAACGTATTTTTTGTAATTTTAATTAAGAAAGAGAAAAGGTTTTCAGCACAAGGATGATGCGTGCGATCACACATGTGCCTAAACCTTCAAAACATATTTTTGTAATTTTATTTAAGAAAGAGAAAAGGTTTTCAGCACAAGGACGATGCGTGCGATCACACATGTGCCTAAACCCTTAAAACATATTTTTATAAATTCCTTTATTTAAATTGTAAATATTGCATTATTAAATATATATTTTAGGATAAGTAAATATCTAGAATAAGTAGATAGAACAAAATAAAAATAATAAATAAAAATAAAAATAAAAATAAAAGAAATAAATAAGACAAATGAAATAAGATAGACAAAAATAAATGAAATAGAATAAAATAAAATAAGAAAAACAAACAAATAAAAATAACGAGCGTTGGGTGGATCATAAACGGACGTTGAGAATGAGGAGAAATAACGAGCGTTGGGGGAATTATGAACGGATGTTGGGAATGAAGTGAAATAACGAGCGTTGGGGGAAATATGAACGGACGTTGGGAATGAAGTGAAATAACGAGCGTTCGTTTCGGGGATTAACGAACGTTCGTTGAGAATGAGGAGGAGGAACGAGCGTTGGGGGGAATTAATGAACGTTCGTTGAAAGTGGGGGAGAAAGAACGAGCGTTCGTTGGGTGGATTAACGAACGTTCGTTGAGAATGAGGAGGAACGAGCGTTGGGGGGAATTTAACGGACGCTCGTTGAAAGTGGGGATAAAGAACGAGCGTTCGTTGGGTGGATTAACGAACGTTCGTTGAGAAAGAGGAGGAACGAGCGTTGGGGGGAATTTAACGGACGCTCGTTGAAAGTGGGGAGAAAGAACGAGCGTTCGTTGGGTGGATTAACGAACGTTCGTTGAGAATGAGGAGGAACGAGAGTTGGGGGGAATTTAACGGACACTCGTTGAAAGTGGGGAGAAAGAACGAGCGTTCGTTGGGTGGATTAACGAACGTTCGTTGAGAATGAGGAGGAACGAGCGTTGGGGGGAATCAGTATCACGAGTGCTCGTTGGGGAAAGTTGACGAACGTACGTTGAGAAACGAGGCTGAAGGACGAGCGCTCGTTGGGGGACGAGCGGACGCTGGGAAACGAGGCTGAAGGACGAGCGCTCGTTGTGGACGAGCGTTCGTTGGGGAGATGGTGAACGTACCCTGGGAAACGAGGCTGAAGGACGAGCGCTCGTTGTGGACGAGCGTTCGTTGGGAGATGGTGAACGTACGTTGAGAAACGAGGCTGAAGGACGAGCGCTCGTTGGGGGACGAGCGGACGCTGGGAAACGAGGCTGAAGGACGAGCGCTCGTTTGGGGACGAGCGTTCATTGGGGAATTGGTGAACGGACGCTGGGAAACGAGGCTGAAAGATGAGCGCTCGTAAAAAGGCCGAAAAACGTGCGTTCATTATGGGCTTGGCCCACCCGGGTGATTTCTAACCTAGAATTCCCCTAGGGGTTCTGCCTTCCCATTCTCATTCACTCACTCACGCCGTTTCTCTCAGATGAGACCAATGTCTCCTTCTCTCTGACCAAAAGGAGTTGCTCCTCCACGCATTGCAACGTCGACGCCGTTGCCTCCACCGAAGTTGGCCGCCGCAAGCCACGAGCCAGGGCGTCGCCGTCAAGGTCGTTGCCGGTGACCACCTCGATCTCTCCCTCTCTTTCCACAGTCACCACGGTCGGACCCACCACTACCGGTGGTTATGCCGAAAAAAGCTTGGGATTTTAGAAGTTCTGATCTGCTGTTGTGGTGTGCTTTATGGTGAGGAAGGAGATGAAGGCGGGGAGCTGGTGAGAAGAAAACGGTTTAAAGGCTCGACTTTATGCGGGTGTTTGGAGATGAAGATGAGTTATCAGTGAAGGCAACCATGGAAGCTTACCGAGACCGTGCTGTGGGGTTTGAGATTTTAATCTGATATTGTAATGTGCTTATGCTTTTGGTTTTTTTTTGTTTTCTGTATATGCCTATTCAAATCCTTTGCTTTGCTGGTGATTTGGCAATGAGCGGCTTTGCTGATAATTGCTTTTGGTTGTGGTTTGGTTAGAATGCTTGAGAGGATATGAAAGGGGATGACAATGCAAAGGTTCAGTGGTGGATTAGCGTTTTGCAGGTGAAAGAAATTGGGGATGGTGTTGAAATCACTGGGGAAGGCCGAGGGGTTTGGCTGGATATTGATTTGGTCTCTTTTGTTTGCTTATTTTTTTTAGTACAAGGAGGATCAGGAACAAGGCAATCAGGAGGATGAAACTGAAGATATTAGTGGCAAAGTCGTACATGGGAAGTCACATGGTGAATATGGGAGGGTGATTGTGCGTGGAAGGATGACGACGAACGGGAATATTCATACATCCAAACACACTTAAACAGAGCAACATCACAGTATAATGCAGTATGACTACGCAAGTGAACGGGGGAATAAGGCGTGCTTACCTCTAGGAGCTCCACTGGCCGCTGTTAGCTATGTGAATCCGGTGACTCCTCCTCTTCTTCCAAGCTGGCTTCCGCGTCTTTTTGCCGGTGCCAAAAGTGGTGAATGCCCTCTAGAAGCCCTCACCAATGATGATCGAAGATGAAGGTCTCAGAGACCGTGTCCAAAACCCCCCTCTTTTCTCTCCCAAAACCAGAATAATAATCCCCTCTTCACTGCTCTCTCTCTGTGTGTTCCTTTTGATCCTTTCTCTGTGCCCCCGTATCAAAATCCCCTTGTACCGATCCCGTACATCCCAAAACGTCTCTGCCATCCCAAAACGTGCCTTGTCCTTGCCTGCCCCAAAACCAGTTTGTCTCCCACAGCATGAAACCGTTTGCCTAACTCCTTTTTGCCAATTTGTCCCTTTTCTCATTTTTTTTTCATTTCATTTTGATGGAGACGGCAGTGCTGCAGCTTAGAATTGCTAGTTTGTATTTCGTGAAACTCGTTTTATTTGGAAGAACATTTTGTGTATCTTAAGTTTTAAATTCTCCATAATTTCCATGGAGAAATTCTAATACTCTAGTTGTCAATTCCGCGCTATTTTGAGGATGACTGTAATCCTTAATTACTCTTGACTGCTTTCCTATATTATGTATGATGACGTCTTTATTATATGCATGACGTATATAATTGGGATGTTATGATCCTCTTTTGATTATATATATATATATATTTATTGTTGTAAAATGTTGATAAAAAATAATAAAAATCATGAAAAAAGTGCTATGTTACTACTCTACTATATTTATTATATTATTTGTTGATAAAAAGAAAATTGTATATAATTATTAAAGCTGAATAAAAACACTACAATATTATATCAACATTCCAAGATTTTATCTTAACTTTATTCTTGTCCATAGGTCTTTGGTAATGAATTATGTAGTTTTGACCATACGTACTTTATTCTTAATAGTCATAATAATTTAACTACAAATAATAGTTTTCACCAACACATATAGGCGATGAAAGAGTCACTTATGTGTTTTGAATGTCTTTTATGCGGGTTTCCCATTATATATTTTAAGTTGATTTTGTTTTTCTTGTTGCGACATATAATTTTCAGATACTTCTCAAGATTAATAAAAGTTCACAATCCCGGTTAAAAGATCTAAACGAAATATATGGTATAAGATTGAACTAATATTTTGCTTGATAAATCAAATAAGTAAGGTTTGAAACTTATATGAATGGAATTATATGAAAAGCTTAACTGAATTGATGATAAATATAATTATTTAAACTAAAATGCATTTAATTTATGATACTATAAAGTATCGTATAAAAAAAAGAGGTTCATGAACATTTGGGTATAGTTAAGACGAAAATTCCCAAAAGCATTTTGTTTTTCTACTTGGTAGATGTTTCTACATATATGTATAAAATTCATGTTGATTAAACCATGAGAAGTAGGAAGTGTGATTTATGGTTAGATATAAGATTCCTTTTTATCTTCAACTCCTCTAAGCCCTTTCTTTACTGTCTTTAAATGCCCTATTCATTTTCATTTTCTGTCTTTAATGTCCTATATTTATTATCCGACCATTTGTCTTCTACACATAACCATTCTAATAAATGTAAAACTTTTCCCACCTCTAACCCAGTTTGTAGCTGACCTAACACCACACAAGCTGATAGTTGGAGATAGCTTACGGTGACAGTTACTATACAGTGGGACACCAGAAGGGATATACAACAATGGAAGAAGGGAGTAAACAAGCTTAATCAGCAAAGAAATGGATTGATTAAATTGTTATTCCAATAAGGGTCAATGTTATGGTTTCAAGAAAGAATCTACTTTGAATCACAACTTGAAGCCAAAATGTTGATAGAGTAAAATATATTTTCCAGCTCTCTTTCTGCCTAACTGTTTTCACTTGAACTCTGATTTATAACTAGCGAGAGTATTGTTATATAGTAGCTAGAAGATGAGTAAAACCAAAGGGGTAAGTTAGTACTAACAAGTGTTACTTCAAGAATTGTAAAACTATGAAGCCCTTTGTTGAGCAAAGCAAAAGATAATCATAAATAAACAAAAAGAAGAAACATCCTTAACAATAATATAGGTGAGAGTAGCCAAACCTTCCAATATAGAGTGAGGATGGGCTTTCCGCCAGCATCACACAAGACACAACGGTCGTGAAGGGTTAAACGGGGAGATTTGGTATAAAAAAGACGGACACCATTTCCGTCGTAAGTGGCACCTTTATCTGTTTTAATTTGAAGATTGATAGTGTGAGGAGCACAGTAGGAAAGGTCGATAACTGGGAATGGATGTTCCATTGGAGAGAGAGGGAGACGAAGAGTTCTAGGTTATGATTATGTTTTTGCAGTAACACGTATGGTATCCATAGATACACGCGTTATTACATGTTTTTCTTGTGATAAGGTGTGCAGAAATTTCAATCGAGACTATCATTTCCCTGTTATTACTTTGAATGGATCCATATATTTGGTAATTGAATAGACTAGAGAGGAGTGGAAGAAAAGTATACAATTAAGAAAATTATTTCTCATCCAACTATTTTCATGACTATTCTTTTCTTGCCTCAAATTAACACCATTTAGTGCCATTATGTATCCTGATATTTCTCTTGTGGAGTAGCTTTTAAGGATGGATGTTTATATATTATATCATAATTGTTGGATGTAATTTTTCTCAAGATATAAAATCGATATTGCACAATGTTAAGATCGAAAGGTTGAATGATTCACTAAACAAAGTGTACATGTCACACGTGGGTTTGGTATTGGAAATTTAACTATCCGTGTTTTCTTTTCTGGGGTTGTGCAGTATGCTCATATTTTCTGTAACTTTTTTTCTGTATCCATAGATACACGCGTTAATTTCAACAAACGACTTAGTCAAAGTTCACGGCTGAAGTATGCTAGTTACTGAATTACTGCTGCAAGTAGAAGAAGACTCTGGTTGACTTCACAGTTAAAACACTGAGAATTACAGTATAAAAGTTATGACATTCATGTTCAACCGTAGAGTTAGGAAAAAAAATAATTGAATATGTATGTGAACATAATTGATTTTGCAAGATACATTGACTATTATTCTGTGACTCCACTTGAAGTAATTAAATTTCAATAATTAGAGACTTCTTAAAATACCACTACAAAAAAAAAAACTGATGTGAACTCTTGCAATCATTCTGAACCAAAAAACAGTAAACAAAAAGGACCCAATCCACTTGCTAGGGATGAACCCTTTGTGCTACATAGAATTTGGTGGTCAATCCAATACTTCAATTTTTCAGCCTTTCCCAATTCACTCACTTCAAATGAAATTTCAACATCATGCAAAGGCCAAATTATTAACTTTTCATGTTAAAAGTGTACTAAAGTCTTAGGAAGTTAACCTTGCGACCTTTGATCCTAGTTTTCATATCAATACTAAAGTTCTTCGTAAAAAAAAACACTTTTGCACCCATGATTCTTATATTATATACATAATTTAAAACCTTTACTACATTAATATGTTGATAATATATAAATTCTAACAAGTAAAACTTACCTGTATTGCTGTGACATCATTAATTTGAAGCAAATTGTATCCTTTTAAGGCTTGGGGGCAAATTGACTGGTTTTTCTCGTAGGTTTTCAATTTCCTCTTTTGGCCACCGTACCAATTGTTTACCAGACTTATGCAGCGAAATAACCATTGGAATTGTCTGCAAAACACATGTGCATCATTCACCAAATTATTTGAAGTCAACTTCAATTTCTAAAGTTAAAAGAAAAAGAAAAATGCTGTGGAGCCCTGTATGAGTTGGCTCCTGTTATTTTAAATAATGTCGTTACATCTATACCACAAACCGTGTCAAAAAAAAATCTAATTATTTGAGTCTAGAGTCAACACTATTTGATCAAGTTGTCTTGAATTAATGTAACTTTATAATTATATTTTGTTTAACTTTCTAATTTAATTTAAAACTGAAACATTTATACATAAATTATTTAATTTAAAATTAGTTTTCTAAATTTAGTTAGACTCGATTAATTTTACAAATTCTAATTAAATCACACTAAATTTTCTTTACGAAAACTGAATCATATAAATTCGAGCAAACCAGATCTCTCATAAATGCGTGTTTGAAAATGGATCACATTTATGTTTTCTTTATCATAGAACCAAGCTTGTTTCACATATTAAAAGTACATTCAGGAAATGTTATGTTATCATGGAAAAGATCCTAAGGTCACTCACTAAGAACTTTGAGAATATTGTGTATGCAATTGAGGAATCTATGGACTTGACCATGTTCTCGATTGAAGAGCCACTACAAAAAAGAAGGGCATTACCGAAGGCCAGAAGCCCTCGGAAACAGCCCAAAACCGTCGGTAAAAGGTAATTACCGAAGGCTTATCGACGGTCAAAGAGCCCTCGGTAAATCCCTTGTCGCTAACATTTACCGAGGGCTTTCGCCCTTCGGTAATTACCGAGGGCCAAAAGCCTTCGGTAATTACCGAGGGCCAAAAGCCTTCGGTAATTACCGAGGGTCAAAAGCCTTCGGTAATTACCGAGGGCCAAAAGCCTTCGGTAATTACCGAGGGCCAAAAGCCTTCGGTAATTTCCGAAGGGCAAAAAAAAAAAAACAGGGCGCTGGGCTGCTGCAGAATGTGATGCTAGAGTGTTAAACATATGATTGTAAATTAAGAGATATTATACAATAAAATTAAGAGATATAAACCTCAATCTGGATTATGTATTTTACTACTGCAACTTGAAGAGAACTAAAACCAACATCAACATAGGTATATTACCTTCTTACATCATGAATTGGTGTAATGAAATTGGCTGTACTTAAATGTTAAAAGGTTGGGTTGTTATTATACCTTGTTTACATTCACGTGTTGCCTTCACTATGTCTACAGGAATGTTTGAACCAGAAGCAAAAACACCAATCATAACAAATAATTAAAATTCAACCTCAATAGTCAAGAATGATCAAGTTCAATAATGCAGAGCTAGAATGGTAGGAAATTCATTATGGATGACATGAATAAAAAAAACTCACAGATTGTATATTTTTGAACTAAAGTTAGCACTTACAGCTGCCATAACCTCTTCTATCTCCTTTCTTTTTTTATTCACACACCATTACTCTACAGTTTCACAACCACACACTCTTGTCTATTCTTCTTCTGTTTTCTTCACATCACCACCACACTGTGGCTCTTCTATTGAAACACATCACCCACACCTTACAGAAATAAAATAAGAAATCCTTCCACATGCATGCTCTTCCCACATGGTCAAATAGCCAAGGATTTTTATGCAGAATATACCATCAAAACAACCAGATTTTTATGCAGGTTATACAGCAAAATAGTAAGCTATTTTTGCATAATTTTACACCAAAACAGCAAAGATTTTATGCAGAATTTACAGCAATACAGCAATGCAGAATTTTATGCAGAATTTTACAGTAATACAACAATGCAGAATTTTACAGCAATACAGCAATACAGCAATGCAGCAATGCAGAATTTTATCATCATTTTAAAGATATTTAAACACTCAAATAGTTTGAAAACAGATTGTAATGTGAATTCACTGGTTCACTTCCATTTTAAAGCCAATTTTGATGGTTTAAGACATGATTCTACATATAGGCATAAAAATGATCATTTCAACGGTGCACACAACTTTAAAATGGCAAAATAAACTTGCTCAAACATTGTATATGCACAAACACAGCAAGATTCAACAAATCATAGTTACTATAGACAAATATGTATGAAAATGTCACCAAAACTGCATCAGAATTTTGTTGTGTCTTAGGCCATTTAAAATCTCCTAGCTAAGATTTTGTACCTAGATCTGGTGAATTAGGACTTCCTTTAGCTTTGTTTATGCTGTACAGTTTGATTCCAGTGTGTGTTTTCAATTCTAGTGCTAATTTTGGGTTTAAAATGCTGCATAATTGGCTATAGCAAGTGTGATTTGAAACATCTGGTTGTTTCTGTCCATTGTGAATGTTTGAACAAGTTTATTTTACCATTTCAAACCTGTGTGCACTGTTCATTTCGTCAAATTTGAGCCTACATGCAAAATCACTTCCTAAACCATCAATTTTGCTTAATTTTGGAAGTGAATTAGTGATTTTTGAGTGTAGTGTGATTCCTTGTTGTTTCAATGTTTAAACACCTTTAAATTGATAATATAAAGTTGTTTGAACCCCAAAAACCGAAAATCACAAAATCTGCACTTCTTTGGAGACTTTCATCAAACAGTTGCATTTTTATCAAACACCTTACTGCACTACTTTTGGCTCTTCGTTTTTTACTTTTCTTGCGTGCTTAATCTGATCTAGTGCCTCTCCTAGGTTCCTTTTGTGTCCCTCTATTGATTCAAGGCTTAAAATCATTTGAAATCCACTTGTTTGGCCTTCAAATTGTGCTACAAAGTCTGTTACTTGAAATTAAAATCTGGTGCAGTGCAGATTTTTGCTGTGACTGGTTTAGTGTGTGGTGGGGTGTTGTGACGTTTTGGTGAGGCGTCCAAGGTCCAAAATTCTTGCTCCAAGGGGGTAGCATACTAGGTAATGGAAGGGTTGCTGAATTGGACAAAGAAGTAGCTCTAAAAGTAGCAATTTGGCTTGATTTTCAACAGCATTTCACCAACTTGGAACCACTTTTTTAGGTTCTAACAACTCAAACTTTGAGTTTTACCTAATCCTTTGCTTTTGACTAGTTTCTTAGGTTCATTTCACTACTTTATACTTGTTAGGATGTTGACTATATTAGGTGAATTGACAATTTCTCACCTTATAAGTACACTTTTTATAATCTAAATACTCAAACTTTGAGTTTTAGGTTATTCTTTGCTTTTCACCAATTCAACAACTTTGTTTGGTGAATTGAAACTTGTTAGAACTCAAATTTAACTCAAAACCAAACTGCTACTCAAAATCACCTTTCTACTTCCCAAAATTGACTCAAAATTGGTGGTTTTGAAAGTGATTTTGTGCCTAAGCCATTCTAACACTTTGCTAATCATTTTAACAGTTTTAAGTCATCAAAATACACTTATTTGAACTCTAATTATGCATAAAACAGAAATGCAACTCAGATTCACTTTGCAAGTTCCAAAAATGGCTCAAATATGATGGTTTGACATACTAAATTGCATATAGGTCATTCTAACTTCATATCAATGGTTCTAACAGCTTTAATACATCAATTTGGACTTGTTTAAACTTTCAAATATCACAAAATCACAGCAGAACGAAATTTGACCTGTAATGACTCAATTAGGTACTTTTTACTACATTTTTTAAGGTTTTAAGTAGTGTCATTTTGAGTTTTAGGGAATTTTTTACTTATGACCACTTTCCTACCATCATTTCACTACTTTAGACTTGTTAGGATGTTAACATTACTTAAAATTACTCTACTTTTGGTGAATTGGCAATTTGTCACCTTTTAAGTGAACTTTTTAGGTTGAAACTACTCAAACTTTGAGTTTTAGATACTTGTTTGCTTTTGAGTAGTTTCCTATCTTCACTTGACTAATTTAGACTTATTAGGATATTAACATTAGTTAAAATTAGTCTACTTTAGGTGAATTGCAAATTTCTCACCTTTTTAGTAGACTTTTTTAGGTTCTAACTACTCAAAATTTCAGTTTTAGGTACTTGTTTGCTTTTGAGTAGTTTCCTAGTGTCATTTCATTACTTTAGACTTGTTAGAATATTAACATTAGTTATTCTTAGTTTACTTTAGGTGAATTGCCATTTTCTCACCTTTTAGTACACTTTTTTGGGTTCTAACTACTCAAACTTTGAGTTTTAGGTAGTTTATTGCTTTTGAGTATTTTCCTAGCTTCATTTCACAACTTTATACTTGTTAGGATGTGTAGAATACACATTCTTAGGTTACCATAGGTGAATTCCTAATTTCTCACCTTTTTAGTACACTTTTTTAGGTTTTAAGTACCCAAATTTTGATATTTAGCTACTTCATACAATTTGACATCTTTCTTAGCTTCATTTAAGTTCTTTAAACTTGTTAGACTAAGAACATTACACATTGTTAGGTTAGTTTAGGTCAATTTCGAAATTGTCACCTATTTACAACACTTTTTAGGTTTTAAGTACTTTAATTTTGAGATTTGTGTACTACTTTGAAATTGACATGTTTCTTAGTTTCATTTAAGTACTTTAAAGTTGTTAAGATATGAAGATTGTACATTCTTAGGTTACTTTAGGTGAATTCCCATTTTTTCACCTATTTAGTACACTTTTTAGGTTTTAAGTAGCCAAATTTTGATATTTAGCTACTTGATACAATTTGACATCTTTCTTAGCTTCATTTGACTACTTTACTCTTGTTAGGATAAGAACATTGCACATTCTTAGGTTACTTTAGTGCAATTTGCAACTTTTGACCTTTCTAGTGCATCTTTCCGATTTTCATAAGCAGATTTTGATTTCTTTCCTATTTTCATTAGTTACCATAGTTTTCAATAGTCTTGTACCATTTAAAACATGTTTAGATAGTTACATTACAACTTCATCTGTTAGTTTAGAGAATTTTTCATGATTTGAGATTTCTAGCATAGTTTTAGGTTCTCAATAGTCAATTTTTGAGTTTTTGTAGAGAGGTAGGTTTTAGGTTGTTTCTTAACTTGCTTTTAACATTTAAAACTTGTTTACAAAGCTGTAGTGCATTTTACTGCACTGCAATTAGTGTAGTCCTCATTTCTATACTAGTTTGAGTGTACTTTTAGGCTTTCTTTAGTGAGTTTTAGAATCTCTTAGAATTAGTGACTTTTGAAGTGCTCTTAGTTTTCTTTAGACATTTAAGACTTTATTAGGAAGTTTCTTTACAAGTTTGTTTCTGTTTTAGTTTAGTTCTTACTTTTACCTTGTTTAGCCTAGTTTTAGAGTGCTTTGGTAGGTTTTGAGTATTGAATTCTTGAAGATTTTAATTTTTAAGTTGATTTATAGCTTTCTTTAGTCATTCAAAATTTGTTTAAATGGATTTTACCTCTGTTTTTGAATGATTTTTATAGATTTATTTTTGAATTGATCTTAATAGCAATTAAGTATCTCAAAATAAACTTTCATTCTCTTATTAAATAGTCCAAACAAATTAACAAATAGCTTTAACCCCATTACCCAAATATGATACATTCATGCATTAGTATTTAACATTCCTACATATTAACTTAGTCCTCAAAATCACATGCTCATGACCATATTACAAAAACTTCTCTGCATCTTTATTTCCTAAATATCCCTTGCAACTACAACATTTGCACTACTTGGTTACATTTAATCTTATCAGCACAATAACTAAGAGTATAACTAAATTCAATAATCACCAGCCATCATACAATATTCTAAACTCAAAAGATACAAATTTGATTTTTAGTTTCGTCCAACTCAAACCAGATTTCATCCATTACGTTTAATCCAAACAAGAAATTAAGAGCTCTCCATACCTGGAAAATGTGTTTGCCCTCTCCGCAAAATGTTTCCTCCAAACTCCGTAACTTCACCCGTCTCGCACTCAACCCGAAATGCTTCCTAGCTTGCACTCGCACCTTTCTTTACTCTTTAGTTTCTACAATCACTTGCATTAGTCTATTTCTAACCCTCTCTTCATGATTGAACTCCAATAGAGCCTCCCAACCCACCACGTTGCGATATACAGCCCAAAACCACACTGGCAGCTGGGACAGGGATGACTGCAAATCACTCCTCCAAGGTTTCGTGCTTAGGATTGATGCAAAGGACAAGGGTTTTGTGGGCGAAGGGTTTCGAGCAAAGGGGGAAGGGGGTTTTCATGGCCAGCTTTGAGAGGAGACGAAGATTATTACTTTGGTGCGAAATGAATTTGAGAATGGGAATATCCTATTTTTGGCCCTAATTAATCGAACACATTACTGGCGGCTCACAAGCCTTCGGAAAACGTTATTTACCGACGGTCTAAAGGCCTTCGGTAATAAGCCTTCGGTAATTAACGCATTTCTTGTAGTGAGCTTGCTAGGTTTTTTAGGCATGCGAGCAACAAAGGAGAATGTTGTTTGAATGACTTGATCAGATACTTCAGTAAAACTTCACCTGAAGGGAGGTGCTTAGAACACTCAAGACCGAGGTGGTCTTGGAGGAAGAGGATGTGGACAAAGAAATATACAAACCTAGAAGAAAAATTGGAGAGCTGTGGAAAAGCAAGAGGCCGAATAGGTCGATCTGTTAATTCTGGAGTAGAATGCTATAAATGTGACAAGCATGGTTACTATGCCAATGATTGCAGGTCGGCCAAGTGTTATAATTGTGATAAGGCAGGTCATATAGCAAAATACTATAGAGTGGAAAAGAAAAAGGAAACAAATATCCTTGTTAAGGAGGCTGATGAAGAGATTGGGATCCTGATGACGTCAAGAACCCCAAAGACCAAGTTGTCGAGTTTGAATATGGATGACAACGGGTCGGGTCGGGCACGAATAGCGCCTACCCGCAACCCGACCCGACAAAAAACAATCCACCCGCTACCCGCATGGATACCCGCTTAAAAAATATCCGCTAGAGGTTTATTTGATTGAAAAACGCTAATAAATGTGACAAGAATGATTGAAAAACGCTAATAAAGAAAAAAAGTATTTTAAAATTGTTTATTTGATAAGATTCATTTTAGAGGTTGATTTGTCACGTTCAGTTTTAAAACTAAAAAATGGTAAAAGAACATAAGAAAGAAAACAAAATTGCATTAAATTGATGGTAGAGTTAGATATTTGAATTTCGAGATGAACTTAACCTTTGAAGTGATACAATAACTTTATTCCGTTGAAATAAAATTATTTTTCATTAAAAAATTATTTTTGTAGTGTATGGGATCTATACGATCGACCGGATACAATCACGAAAAGGGATGGCTAAATTGAATGGGTTGCCGTTAACACTGACAAGTACTATCCGTTCAATACTAGTTGACTGCACGACCATGGAAATGGGAAACAGAGAGGTCGGACGACCTCAATAATAAACTTCTAAACATCACTCCTAATCAAGATTACGGGTAAAAACTGTAACTTTCAATCGGATTAGTCATTATCTTAAATATTAAAGTACCTTTGACAGACACATTCATAAGATTTGAAACTGTAAACGGAGAAAGATTTTGGCTAAGAATGTTCAGGATTACCTAAGGTGATTCATAAGAAAGTGTGAATGAGTGTTTGTGGGGATCCTCAACCCTACACCAAAACCAATTTTAATATTTGAGAAAAAAAATAAGGGACTTGTTAATATTACTTACGCCATTATCCATAGGGCTGGGTATAGTTAATTAAAAAAACTTAAACTATAGTTTATCTGTACTGTTTTAAACTTAAAAAACTTAAACTAATTTTACTTAAAACTAATTATACTTATTAATAGTTTAGTTTAAAAATACTGAACTGTTTTTATTCTAGTACAGTTAATCAGTTAACTGTTTCAGTTTCCCAATTCTTTTTCTCAATCACATTTCCTCTCAAAATTAGGTTTTCCTTTCCCTTTCTCCATCACAGTTTTCGCTTGCCGCCATTGAAGTTCGTTGCCGACTTGCTGCTCGCCGTCCTCTCGTTACTTCCCGTTCGTCAAAGGTTCGCTCGTCACTTGCTGCACTCTGCCCTCGTCAAAGGTGAGTTTTCTTTTCCCTTTCTCCATCACAGTTTTCGCTTGCCGCCATTGAAGTTCGTTGCCGACTTGCTGCTCGCCATCCTCTCGTTACTAATGCTGCTTTGAGATTTTAACCCACGCATCTGATCTAATATGGTGAAGCTTGCTCCTGATTTTGGGGCAAAGGCTATGGGTACATTGGAAAATTTGGCCAGCTCTGCTTTCTGATTGTAGGGGGAGGTTTTTCTTGTGTTTTTCCACAAAATTATGAAGGTAGTTTGCTGTATAGAAAACTGGAGCTACTAAGTTCTCCAAGTTCCCAATATTTAGGGCTTGGCCAAATTTGAATTTAGTTGATAATCGCCATTCCCTTTTGTTAAGAAATTTCTTATCCTTGGATGAATGGCTTAAAAGTCTTGCAACGAGCCCAATGTCTTAAGTTGGAACCTCGTTGAGGCTCCTACTCCTATAAAAGGGGAGTCCCAAATTCACCAGGTTGTCAGGTGTTTGTTAAGGAATTTTGGATCCTTGTATGAATGGGTTAACTTTTTGTAACACCTTTCTGTGCTGTTTATATCTTTGAACATTCTTCTTGTGTTTTGATGTTTCACAATTCACATACAGGGGAACATCTAAATCTATGAAAAGTTTCCTAGTGTCTTGAGGCATCTGATATTTAGCTCACAGCAAACCTTTGTGGTGGTGTTAAGATAATTCATCTTGTATTTGTGTCATATTTATGGTACTTGGTAATTAAAATAGATCTTACGTTTGCATGCAATGACACTTTGAGGTCATCCTTTTTATTTATCAATTGGCTTTGTCTTGTGAGATCCTACACATTATTTCTTTTTTATCTAATTTGTACCTTAACAAATTTAGGTCACCATTGTATTCTATTTTTTTTCAAATAATCTGCTTTGATAATTGCTATATTTTCTACATATCTAATAGATTTTGTTATTGGCAGTCTTCAATGCTTCATTCACAACCTAACTCAACCGTGGGAACCCCAGCATATATTGCTCCAGAAGTATTGCTGAAGAAAGAGTATGATGGCAAGGTAGAACTACTTTTAGTTTCAGTCGTGCTCTTTTTCTGTGTTTATCTCATAATTTGATAGCAATAATTTGTGGGCCAGTGAGGTTTATTGATTTACCCTGGAATAAGGATCTAAATAATTTTTTAATAATCTATATGTCATAACTTCAGTGGTAAGTTTTGCTTGGTATCTAAACAAATATTTCTTCTCCTCTGGTTGTCATCTACACGCTTTGTTCATGTCTTCTTGGCACAAATTGAAGTTTTTAACTTTAATGTAGTTATTTAAATCTCTTCTTTTATTGATTATAAGAGAGCAGGAGATAATTGTCAGTCCTCTTGCATTTTTTTGTCTTTAAATGTTGCAAAGGTCCATAGCTTATTGAGATTTTAACCTACGCATATGTGTGCGTGCTGTTGTTGCTTACTTTATATTTTTCTGTAATTTTAGTTTGTTTAATTCTTCACTACAGGTTTTATAAAGTAAGCTTTCCCCTTTGTCGTTTGGATGATTCCAGTATTTCATGTTTTGACTCAGATTCTACATTTTCTAATGGTAATAATTACTGTCCTATCGCTTCTGCTGATAACCTGCACTGTTTACATTGCCGCTGATATCTGCATCGTGATAAGTTGCTACTGTCATCTGTGCCTAGGAGAGCTACTGCTATTGTTCTCACCATATAAGTTAAAGTTCTACTTGAATTATGGGTACAACCACCACATTTACTGAATCATATTTCTGGTTCAAATTTACTAGTTAGTGCTGTAGTTATTAGTGTTGTATAGTTAGTGCAGTTCTTGGTTAAAATTAGTATAATTCAGTTCAAAATTAGTATAGTTAGTAGTTCAGTTCAGTTTATAGTGTAGTTTAGTACAGTTAAGTATAGTTCAGTTCAGTACAGTTTAATAAAACAAAAACAGTTCAGTTTTTCTGAACTATTTTTTAGTGCAGTTTAGTTTTTCTGAACTGGTTTTTAGTTCAATACAGTTTTTAGTAGTGCAGTGCAGTTTAGTTTGATTTGCTCACCCCTAATTATCCATGCTTAGGGGTAGATGGCTATGACTTGTACTTGAAAATATAAAGAAATGAATATTACTAATGTTGCTTTGCATGAGTCATACGAGTTCATTCATTGTTTTCACCCTGTTGCTTATTCTAAAGAAAAGCAAAAACTTGAGACAGTCTGTCTTGATGTTTTTGGGCATTTTATATATCTTCCTTATCGGGGGACCTAGGCTTTAGCTTTATGATTAGTGAGTAAGAATGATTATAGCAACATGTGCTTCGAGGCATGCATAAACAACTTGGTTGTACTGATTAATCACATTTAATTACCTTCATGATGCACAAAAACGAGGATCATATATATTTTTCACAACATGGCTTTGTCATCAATGATAATCACATGCTAATCACCTCCATCGTCACCTTTTGCTTTACGTAACAGTTTTCCTGCCTTTCTACTTGTAGCCTACATACACGAATCTGTTAAAGAGATTCTTAATTAGCTGTGTGTATCTTTTTTCGGATTTTCCTCCATAATTGATCAGCAACCATTACAAAAGCAATTCGATGGAATTGAAATTTCTATTAACAGAAACCAGAAACAAATGCTAGGAAGTAGGAACTTGTTTGATTCATATGCTTACAAAGAATATAATTAAATTGTCTTTCTATCGTACCCAATAATCTCACATTTATTAAAAATCAGAAATAAGAAATAAAAAACAATTTAAAAAGACGTCTTTGACAGATTCCAAAACGAACAATACTTTATATATAATATGATTAATCTTAACAATCACTAGTAAAAAATCGGGTTTTTACAGCGCACATTATGCCACGGTTCAACGAAAACCGCAGCATAATGGTGCGCGGTGGCAGTTTTGTAAATAAAACGAACCTATATGCCGCGGTTCTAATGGGAACCGCGGCATATACCCCAGTCAACCATTGCCTTTGACGCCACGTATGAATAAAAAATTAAATAACAGAGTATATGCCGCGGTTCTCTGCACAACCGCGGCATATACCCTGCCAATTTATTGCAGGTGCTGACTGGGTCAGAGAATTCGAAAAGTTACAGGGGGTATATGCCGCGGTTCTCTGGGGAACCGCGGCATATACCCCTGTAACGTCTCAACTTCTCTGCCAGTCAGAGAATTTCAGAAGTTACAGGGGGTATATGCCGCGGTTCCCCAGAGAACCGCGGCATATACCCCCTGTAACTTTTCGAATTCTGTGAAAGGCAGTTGGGGAGACAGTTGTGTTGAACACGTTTCAGGGGTATATGCCGCGGTTCTCTAGGGAACCGCGGCATATTCTCCTATATGAAATTAATTTAATGTTTATTTGAAATATTTCGAGGTTTATGCCGCGGTTGCCCGCTGAACCGCGGCATATAGTTTGAAAATAATTTCAAAAATGCCATTTCTGATAATTTTTTAAATTAGTATATGCCGCGGTTGGGGGTTAACCCGCGGTAGATTCTCCCGTTCAGAGTTAAAAAACAAAACTTGGAACAGTGCATCGTCTTCCTCGCGCGTTCTCTCTGTTTTCGCGTTTCCTCTTCCTCCGAACCACCCTTCATCTCAGATTTTGCGTTTTTAACCGTTTAAACTCAAAATTGTTCGGTCATTATTCGTTTTTGACGATAAAAACGAGTTTTAGCCGTTCAAAATCGTGATTTCCTGGCGTTTTTCACCCTCTCCGCCGCCGTTGTGTTGCGTTTTTCACCCTCTCCGCCGCCGTTCCTCTTCCAGGTATTTATGTCCATTTGCATTTTTAACGTGATTTCTTCATTAATTTTTGCATAATGCTATAGTTTTGGTAATGTATGAAGTTTCTATAGTTTTGGTATAATTTTTGCTTTAATTTTGATAGTGCATGAAATTGTTATAGTTTTGGTAATGTATGATATGATTTTTGCTATAGTTTTGGTAATGTGTGTTGTAGTTCTTGTAGTTCTTAGATTTAGATTTAAACAATGCATTTGATTAGATAGAATTTTCTTAGACTCTCTACTTTATTTGATGTTGAAATACATTTGAACATGTGTTTGTTATGTTGAAATTGAATTTCTGTAAATGTTTTTATATGCAGGTCTGTTTTTGTGGTAGTGGATATCACAAAAACAGACCTGCAATTTTAAAAAACTGCAGGGGAATATGCCGCGGTTCTAACCACAACCGCGGCATATAGTGCATTTTTTAATTTTTTTTTTAATTTTTTTTTTTAAAAAAAATGAATTTAGGCAGCGGTTCCCTAGACAACCGCGGCATATTCCGCAGCCTATATACCGCGGTTCGAACCGCGACATAAAGTGTCTGACTTACTACCGCGGCTGAATATGCCGCGGTTCAAGAACCGCGACGTATAGTGAAAATCAACCGCGGTAAAAGCCCCTCGCTGCACTAGTGAATGTCTTTCTTTTTTAAATTTGATTGGCTAAGTCAGTTTAAAAACTCTTTTTCCCTTCTTTTTTTTTTTAAATGTTTTTAAGAATAAAACTGTGTATTAAGTAACAACGAATGTAGACATTTTATACTTAAGGATTTGGCCATCCATTGCTTTCATAATTTTTCTCAATTTCAAAGAGAAAACTGGGTCAAGGGGCATATGGTGTGCTAAATTACTAAGCAAAGTGTGGTAGAGTTCTATTAGGCATGTCATCAACTAGCTCTTATTAAAGAGGTTTATTGGTCAGATTTAAAAGCTAGGACACCTAATAATATCCTAAAAGGACAACTAGCTCTTTAAAGAACATTGCAATAACGTATGGTATCCATAGATACACGAGTTAACTTAAACAAACGATACGACTTAGTCAAAGTTCACGGCTGAAGTATGGTAGTTAATGAATTGCTGCTGCAAGTAGAAGAAGACTCTGGTTGACTTCACAGTTAAAACTCTGAGATTCCAGAAATTCGATACCATGTGCGAATCAGTCATGTAATTAATAGGTTTAACTAGTGGACTAACATGCACCGAGGTTTCTTTTTCCTTATTTATTGTCATTTTCTCGCATACCACATTAGTTTTGATTGGTTGTCTCTCACTATCTTTTGTCTATTTTACAGTATAAAAGGTATGGCGTTGTTCAGTTTATTTGTTAATAAATACAACTTTGTTAATAAGTAAATTACATCTATAAGTAAATTTTTTAGTAAATACAACTTATCAAGAGATATTTTATTGATAAATAAAAAAATATTTGTTGATAATATTATTTATTGACAAATACTATATTATTGCAAGTGGTATTAGTAACCGTTGCTCTATAAATTGGCATATACAACACATAAATAAAGACACTTTTGTCCCATCAGATACCTTCCTCTCTCCAATGGCAGATCAAGTCTCAGTTATCAACCCTTTCTACTGTTCTCCTCACTCTATAACTCTACAGATTAATACTGAGACAGGAATCACTTACAATGAAAACGGTGATCGTCTCTTTTATATGGAGAATGCTTTTTGCACACTTCATAACCGTCGTGTCTTATTTGATGATAAACAAAAACCCATCGTCACTTTATACAAAAAGGTTTGCTTTCTCATGCATCTATCTATACTCATACTCAACTTAATTACTTTTAGGTAGTTCATATTCGTCCACCACACAGATAATCTATACTTTAATTTTGCATAAGGTGGGTCGGTATTATGTGTATCGCTACACTATCCATGTTATTCTTATTCTTATTTAATTTCCATTATGCAGGCCGTGACGATTCATGAGCGATGCAAAGTTTTCAAGGGTGAAAGCACCGATTCATCTAAATTGCTGTTTTCTGTGAGAAAACCCAATAAATCGATTCCACCTGGGATTGCTAAATTGAATGTGTTCCTCGCAAACAATCAAGACCAAAAAGAAAGCGACTTTAGAGTCATCATTTATGGAAGTAAAAATTCTTGCACAGTTTATGCCGGTGAATCTCCTACCATTGTAGCCAAAGTATGGGTTACTAATTTAGTATATCCTTTTACATATGTATTAGTAGTTCTTTGTTTTTTTTTTCAGAAGTAAACTTTAAATATGTTATTAATAAAATTAATCTTAACTCAATCTCTTTAGACAAGATTGTTAAAATGATATTTGTTCTTATTTGTATAAATTAATTTTATTTTTATATTAAAGTAAATATAAGTCTAATTAAACTTTACATACTTATATATACATACTTATAGTATATTTTGTTTATATAATCCGATATGAAATCTATACTATAATAACTTCGTGACTTAGATACCTATATACTGTTGATATTTATGATATCTCTAAGAATTATACAAATAACATTTACATGTTTCTGTCTTAAACTAATGTAGGTTGAGAATAATGGTGGCTTCAAAGTCTCGGTCTGTCCCAACGTGGACTACGCATTCATAGTAGCACTACTTATGATTGTTAAGGATATGAAATGCTCTAATGGGTCCACAGATAGTACACAAGACACTAGTACTGCCATGAAATTGATTAAAGCATCGTTGATCCTCGGAAACCAATAAATAAATGTATTGTATGTCTGCTCTATTATGTTGTCTGTGACAATTTCTATTATCTTTCATTATATCAAATATAGCAATGTTATTGAGACCTTATAATAGATCCGAAATGTGGGGGACAAGGTTGTTTTTTTAACATATATATCTTGTAATAACGAAACCAACGACACAATTTTGTAGGTAAGAAAAAAGAAAATTACTCACGGGTAGAAAACTTATCATAAAGTTAGTCATATCAACAAATAAAATGTTTATATCTGAACAACTTTACTCACGAATTATTCTTTAAATAACTTAGTTATAGGCAAGTTATTCTTTTATAACATGATCACGAACTTATTTATGCATAATTTATTTAAATTGGTTGATAACTTATTAATGGATAAATGTCTCACTAGTAAAAAAAGTGGCTTTTGACGCGTCATATACGCTTCGGTTACGCAAAACCCGAAGCGTATAAAGCTATATACCTCGGTTACACCTTGTCCTGAGACGGAATAGTGATATTGCCTCGGTTAGTAGAAGACCCGAGACCTATAACTCTACACATAGCACTGCAAATTAGACTTTTCTGTCTGACAACTTTTTGAAAAGCGTTATTGCCTCGGTTTGCTAGGCAACCGATGCCTATACACCTGCGCTCAAGGAACCGAGGTCGTTGAGTGGCACTTTATACCTCGGGTTCTGCTTTTAACCGGTGCCATATGGTTGTATTACCTCGGGTTTCGTTAGTAACCGAGGTAGTAGCTCCATTCATCTTCTGAAAATCCTACACAGGTTTCATTTCCGCCCAACAACTTCTTCCTCTCGTGCTCTCTCATTCCTCTGTGTAGCTTCTTCTTCCTCGTGCTCTCCCATTCTTCATTTGCGTCCACGACTGCCACTCCTTGGCTCGCCGCGCTGCCCCCTGTGCTGCCAGTGGTCTCGCCTGCGTCCTTGTTGCCCATGGTTCCACCACCACCGCACTTGTGTCACCCTTCCCCTCCTCCTCCACCACCACCACGACCACAACCACCTTCTTTCTCCTCCACCACCTCACCCCAGTACATCTAAAAATCGCATATCTCTCACCGCTTCTCGTTTGCCACGCTCGCTTCGTCTCGTCCGAAACTTCGAACACCCAACTCTCCACTATCATCCACCTCTGACGCGAATCTCGAGGCCAAGATGAGCCGGAACGAGCTGAATCGAGAAGCCAAGCGCGCTGTCAAGTGGGGGATGGACTTGGCTTCCTTCTCTGCTCCACAAATCAAACGCATCCTTTGGTTTTCGATCACTCTTTTCATTTCCCGTTATACCCTCTACCTTTTCCTCAATGCCCGCTTCGCAAAGTTCCCACCTTTGCCCAAAACCTGTGTGCTTTATGGTGGGTTGATGCAAGGTCGCTTCCTTGGACCAAATTCATCAAGCAATTCAAGAAAAGCCTTTTGTACATCAAATTCACTAGTGTCAAGGCTAGAGCAACTTACTTGGTGGCTTGCAGTGTCATCAATTTTAACCGTCAAACACAAGTTGACTTCTTCAACAGAATCACTTGAACTAGAGGTGGTTGATGCATTATCCTCCCAAGCAATGTGAACCTTCTTCTTCTTGTGAATTTTCTTTTCTTATCTTTCTTTATTTCTTTTGTTGCTTGAACAATAAGCTTTCACATGGCCTCTTTCACCACATTCATAACATTTGAAGCTTGAAGAGGAACCTTGATAGTCCTTCTTTTCCTTCAAGATTTTGCTTTCAGATGATTTATCGTTGGCCATCAAGCATAGATTTTCTTGCTCATTAGAATAACTTGAGCTTGAGGAGTTTGATGTAGAGCATGAGTTCGAACAAGTCAACTTAGCCACATTCGATACTTCATCATGAGTGACTCTTAAAAATTTCCACATTTCCTGAGCACTTTTGTAAACAAATACTTTGAAAAAATCATCAATGGTTAGTGCAGATAAAATTATATTCCGAGCCTTAATATCAAATTGGGCTCTTCTATTTTCCTCAACAGTCAAGTCAAAATATGATTTTTCTACTTTCACACCATCAACTATATTTTTAGGAATATATAGACCATTTTGCACGGCTTCCCAGATGCCTCTGTCAATTGACTCTAAAAATATTTGCATTCTTATTTTCCAAAACGCATAATTTTCCCCCGTAAATAAAGGAGGTCTATCAAAAGAAGCACCCTCAGCATAAACTTGGTTATGACCGCCCATTTTCGAAAAATTTGAAAAACTATCAAAGCAAGCTCTGATACCAATTGTTGGAACAATCGGTACCGTTATAGAGTCGCACAGCGAAATAAATACTCGGAAAGCGTGTTACGGTCACAAATCAAGTAATGATGGTCCGTTTTAGAAAATCACTTTTCTTAGAGAAAATTTAACAAACAATTGATGTGCATAAAACAGTAACGAGTGTAAGGAATAGAAAAGTTGACACATTGGATTTTTATCCTGGTTCGAATCAAAATATTCTACGTCCAGTCGTTAATCACTATGAATAGTGATTAACCTTTTTTCACTAAAATATGGTTTGCAGATTACAATCAGATAATCAAAATAAGCAAAGAATAGAAAACACCTTCCTTCGACAAACGAACGGAAGAACCTACTCAGCCAACTTGAAGAGAACCGCTCCGACCTTTGACACACAAAACGCGAGCTTCTCTTATTGTTGAGACCTCGGCAAGTGTACTGGATCGTTCAAGTAATAAACCGGTAAGTTCGGAAATCGTTTTCCCAAGAGATTTGTTTTGATTCACAGATTGATTAAAGTTTACTAATTTAGCGAATAATAAATGTAATTTTGTAAAAACTTAAGATTTGCATACAGATGAAATTAAAGTGGTAAAAACAGTCGAATTAAAGTTCACTAGGGTTGAAATTCAAGTTCTTCACTCAGGTAATTTTCTACTAACACAATTCCTCAGAATTTAGCATCGACATCCTAGGCGCAAGAACAGAAGAATTGAAACAACTCAAAAATGGAAGAAAACTCAGAACAGAGACGAACCGAGATACTTACCTTCGAAGCGTGTTCAACCTGGCTCTGATACCACTTGATGGACGAACACCGAGGAGAGATCGATTGAAGATGCGTGAACACGAACCGGACCTCCTCGAAGCTCTCTCCGAGAGTGAAGACGCAGCGGAATGTTGAGGAACTCGAAATCGAAGAATGACTCTCAGGAGAACTACTAAACTATGAAGAGAATCAAGAAAACCCTAAGATCTAAGGTTCAAACGGTGGAGATGAAGGAAAATAGATAAGGTCGAGGAAACCCTAACGAAGGCCATAGATCGAAGAACTGTTCGGTGAAGATGAAGTTCTATGGCCGAAAAGGATGAAGACGAGGTAGAATGTGGCTTACAATCGGTTAAAATGGGGAAAACGACATATCTGAGGTTGGAGACAATGGACTCTCGAGAGCGAGAGTGAGACGCGAAGAAGTGGTGCGGTTCTGGGCGAGAGTGAAGGAACGAGAAAGAGAATGTGGATGTGCGTGTCTGAGGCGCGAGGGAAAAGAGGACGCGTGTGCTGACGCCAATGACGCGGATTGGAGCAATGGTGATGTTGCGTGATGAGAGAAGCACGGTGGCAGTGGAAAATGAAAGTGAGAGAGGTGCTTGGAAGGTGGCTAGAGGGAGTCTTTGGACTCTCTAGCCTGACTTTCAAGAGAGAATTGTTTCTATTTCAGAAAACTTAATTCTCATTAATCTCAAAAGTAACAATACAATAGAGGAGCTGGGTATTTATAGTAACCCATGCTCCTTAAGAGCTAAACTATAAAAAGTAAAAATACAAAAGGAGGACTACGTCAAGTACGATTCCATCATACCCTCCCTCTTAAAAAAAAGATTTGTCCTCAAATCTGGCAATCGCCTTATGAAGAAGCTCCACACAATCTTTGGGAGCATGGCCATCTCGGAGTGGCCTTATTCTTTTAGATCTAGTTTTCTTCCTCCTGGATCAAACACGAATCTGCAATACACATCAAATATATCTTCGATTAATATCAATCCAAGAAAGAATTTTTCTTTAAAAACAAGAGAATAAGAACTTCTAATACTTTGATTAGTAATCTTTGAAAATTTTAGAAGTTCAAATTCAGTTTTATCTTGAGTTAATTGTTTTCTTAAAGATAACAATAACTCAAGATTTGAATTGTCATATTTTGAAAATGTTTTCATGACAATTGGTTTGAAAGAAAAGTCAAAAATTGAAAAGTAATCAATTATTGGAAAAGAAGTAAAGATTTGGAAACCTTCCCTTTTAGGTTCCACCGTCTTTGAAAGAATAGGATTTGTCATCAGTAACAATTTCTCCTTTTCTTTCTTCTCTTTTTCTTGCCTTTCTTTCTTTTCTTCTTCTTTTCTCTCTTCTCTTCTTAATTCCTCTCTTCTTCTCTCTTCTCTTTTCTCTATTTCTTCTCTCTCTCTTCTCTTCTTCTTTCCTTTCTTCCTTTTCTTTTCTCTCAATCTCTCTCTCTGAGATTCCAGAAATTCGATACCATGTGCGAATCAGTCATGTAATTAATAGGTTTAACTAGTGGACTAACATGCACCGAGGTTTCTTTTTCCTTATTTATTGTCATTTTCTCGCATACCACATTAGTTTTGATTGGTTGTCTCTCACTATCTTTTGTCTATTTTACAGTATAAAAGGTATGGCGTTGTTCAGTTTATTTGTTAATAAATACAACTTTGTTAATAAGTAAATTACATCTATAAGTAAATTTGTTAGTAAATACCACTTATCAAGAGATATTTTATTGATAAATAAAAAAATATTTGTTGATAATATTATTTATTGACAAATACTATATTATTGCAAGTGGTATTAGTAACCGTTGCTCTATAAATTGGCATATACAACACATAAATAAAGACACTTTTGTCCCATCAGATACCTTCCTCTCTCCAATGGCAGATCAAGTCTCAGTTATCAACCCTTTCTACTATTCTCCTCACTCTATAACTCTACAGATTAATACTGAGACAGGAATCACTTACAATGAAAACGGTGATCGTCTCTTTCATATGGAGAATGCTTTTTGCACACTTCATAACCGTCGTGTCTTATTTGATGATAAACAAAAACCCATAGTCACTTTATACAGAAAGGTTTGCTTTCTCATGCATCTATCTATACTCATACTCAACTTAATTACTTTTAGGTAGTTCATATTCGCCCACTACACAGATAATCTATACTTTAATTTTTCATTTTAGCCACTAAACTAAACTAGGTGTTATAGTTATGATGGTCTATTTTGGTAAAACATTAAGTGTTTTGTATTTTTTTTTCTGTCTTATCAATCCAATCTATACTTAAATACCCTTTTAGAGTTACAATTTTTTTTCTAAAATTAATATATATGTCTCTACTCTTCTATCTCATATTATTGTTTATTTTTATATTAATAATTATTTGACCTTACTTATAATAGAATTGGTTATATTATTAAGTAGATTTCTTCCAGATTGTATATTTATTATGATTATTGTAATAAAATTTTCGAATATTTGCATGAGATGGATATATCTGATTTCTTTAATATTCATGTCTTATTATTTTTAATTAATCCTGTGTGAGAAAATTTGCATAAGGTGGGTCGGTATTATGTGTATCGCTACACTATCCATGTTATTCTTATTCTTAATTAATTTCCATTATGCACGCCGTGACGATTCATGAGCGATGCAAAGTTTTCAATGGTGAAAGCACCGATTCATCTAAATTGCTGTTTTCTGTGAGAAAAACCAATAAATCGATTCCACCTGGGATTGCTAAATTGAATGTGTTCCTCGCAAACAATCAAGACAAAAAAGAAAGCGACTTTAGAGTCATCATTTATGGAAGTACAAATTCTTGCACAGTTTATGCCGGTGAATCTCCTACCATTGTAGCCAAAGTATGGGTTACTAATTTAGTATATCCTTTTACATATGTATTAGTAGTTCTTTGTTTTTTTTTTTCAGAAGTAAACTTTAAATATGTTATTAATAAAATTAATCTTAACTCAATCTCTTTAGACAAGATTGTTAAAATGATATTTGTTCTTATTTGTATAAATTAATTTTATTTTTATATTAAAGTAAATATAAGTCTAATTAAACTTCACATACTTATATATACATACTTATAGTATATTTTGTTTATATAA
The DNA here is from genome assembly GCF_029865625.1 of Vigna umbellata. Classification (NCBI taxonomy): domain Eukaryota; kingdom Viridiplantae; phylum Streptophyta; class Magnoliopsida; order Fabales; family Fabaceae; genus Vigna; species Vigna umbellata. Next base: position 29,980,029 of record NC_142167.1, on the reverse strand, counting down.
TCCGATATGAAATCTATACTATAATAACTTCGTGACTTAGATACCTATATACTGTTGATATTTATGATATCTCTAAGAATTATACAAATAACATTTACATGTTTCTGTCTTAAACTAATGTAGGTTGAGAATAATGGTGGCTTCAAAGTCTCGGTCTGTCCCAACGTGGACTACGCATTCATAGTAGCACTACTTATGATTGTTAAGGATATGAAATGCTCTAATGGGTCCACAGATAGTACACAAGACACTAGTACTGCCATGAAATTGATTAAAGCATCGTTGATCCTCGGAAACCAATAAATAAATGTATTGTATGTCTGCTCTATTATGTTGTCTGTGACAATTTCTATTATCTTTCATTATATCAAATATAGCAATGTTATTGAGACCTTATAATAGATCCGAAATGTGGGGGACAAGGTTGTTTTTTTAACATATATATCTTGTAATAACGAAACCAACGACACAATTTTGTAGGTAAGAAAAAAGAAAATTACTCACGGGTAGAAAACTTATCATAAAGTTAGTCATATCAACAAATAAAATGTTTATATCTGAACAACTTTACTCACGAATTATTCTTTAAATAACTTAGTTATAGGCAAGTTATTCTTTTATAACATGATCACGAACTTATTTATGTATAATTTATTTAAATTGGTTGATAACTTATTAATGGATAAATGTCTCACTAGTAAAAAAAGTGGCTTTTGACGCGTCATATACGCTTCGGTTACGCAAAACCCGAAGCGTATAAAGCTATATACCTCGGTTACACCTTGTCCTGAGACGGAATAGTGATATTGTCTCGGTTAGTAGAAGACCCGAGACCTATAACTCTACACATAGCACTGCAAATTAGACTTTTCTGTCTGACAACTTTTTGAAAAGCGTTATTGCCTCGGTTTGCTAGGCAACCGATGCCTATACACCTGCGCTCAAGGAACCGAGGTCGTTGAGTGGCACTTTATACCTCGGGTTCTGCTTTTAACCGGTGCCATATGGTTGTATTACCTCGGGTTTCGTTAGTAACCGAGGTAGTAGCTCCATTCATCTTCTGAAAATCCTACACAGGTTTCATTTCCGCCCAACAACTTCTTCCTCTCGTGCTCTCTCATTCCTCTGTGTAGCTTCTTCTTCCTCGTGCTCTCCCATTCTTCATTTGCGTCCACGACTGCCACTCCTTGGCTCGCCGCGCTGCCCCCTGTGCTGCCAGTGGTCTCGCCTGCGTCCTTGTTGCCCATGGTTCCACCACCACCGCACTTGTGTCACCCTTCCCCTCCTCCTCCACCACCACCACGACCACAACCACCTTCTTTCTCCTCCACCACCTCACCCCAGTACATCTAAAAATCGCATATCTCTCACCGCTTCTCGTTTGCCACGCTCGCTTCGTCTCGTCCGAAACTTCGAACACCCAACTCTCCACTATCATCCACCTCTGACGCGAATCTCGAGGCCAAGATGAGCCGGAACGAGCTGAATCGAGAAGCCAAGCGCGCTGTCAAGTGGGGGATGGACTTGGCTTCCTTCTCTGCTCCACAAATCAAACGCATCCTTTGGTTTTCGATCACTCTTTTCATTTCCCGTTATACCCTCTACCTTTTCCTCAATGCCCGCTTCGCAAAGTTCCCACCTTTGCCCAAAACCTGTGTGCTTTATGTTGGGTTGATGCAAGGTCGCTTCCTTGGACCAAATTCATCAAGCAATTCAAGAAAAGCCTTTTGTACATCAAATTCACTAGTGTCAAGGCTAGAGCAACTTACTTGGCTTGTAGTGTCATCAATTTTAACCGTCAAACACAAGTTGACTTCTTCAACAGAATCACTTGAACTAGAGGTGGTTGATGCATTATCCTCCCAAGCAATGTGAACCTTCTTCTTCTTGTGAATTTTCTTTTCTTTTCTTTCTTTATTTCTTTTGTTGCTTGAACAATAAGCTTTCACATGGCCTCTTTCACCACATCCATAACATTTGAAGCTTGAAGAGGAACCTTGATAGTCCTTCTTTTCCTTCAAGATTTTGCTTTCAGATGATTTATCGTTGGCCATCAAGCATAGATTTTCTTGCTCATTAGAATAACTTGAGCTTGAGGAGTTTGATGTAGAGCATGAGTTCGAACAAGTCAACTTAGCCACATTCGATACTTCATCATGAGTGACTCTTAAAAATTTCCACATTTCCTGAGCAGTTTTGTAAACAAATACTTTGAAAAAATCATCAATGGTTAGTGCAGATAAAATTATATTCCGAGCCTTAATGTCAAATTGGGCTCTTCTATTTTCCTCAACAGTCAAGTCAAAATATGATTTTTCTACTTTCACACCATCAACTATATTTTTAGGAATATATAGACCATTTTGCACGGCTTCCCAGATGCCTCTGTCAATTGACTCTAAAAATATTTGCATTCTTATTTTCCAAAACGCATAATTTTCCCCCGTAAATAAAGGAGGTCTATCAAAAGAAGCACCCTCAGCATAAACTTGGTTATGACCGCCCATTTTCGAAAAATTTGAAAAACTATCAAAGCAAGCTCTGATACCAATTGTTGGAACAATCGGTACCGTTATAGAGTCGCACAGCGGAATAAATACTCGGAAAGCGTGTTACGGTCACAAATCAAGTAATGATGGTCCGTTTTAGAAAATCACTTTTCTTAGAGAAAATTTAACAAACAATTGATGTGCATAAAACAGTAACGAGTGTAAGGAATAGAAAAGTTGACACATTGGATTTTTATCCTGGTTCGAATCAAAAGATTCTACGTCCAGTCGTTAATCACTATGAATAGTGATTAACCTTTTTTCACTAAAATATGGTTTGTAGATTACAATCAGATAATCAAAATAAGCAAAGAATAGAAAACACCTTCCTTCGACAAACGAACGGAAGAACCTACTCAGCCAACTTGAAGAGAACCGCTCCGACCTTTGACACACAAAACGCGAGCTTCTCTTATTGTTGAGACCTCGGCAAGTGTACTGGATCGTTCAAGTAATAAACCGGTAAGTCCGGAAATCGTTTTCCCAAGAGATTTGTTTTGATTCACAGATTGATTAAAGTTTACTAATTTAGCGAATAATAAATGTAATTTTGTAACAAACTTAAGATTTGCATACAGATGAAATTAAAGTGGTAAAAACAGTCGAATTAAAGTTCACTAGGGTTGAAATTCAAGTTCTTCACTCAGGTAATTTTCTACTAACACAATTCCTCAGAATTTAGCATCGACATCCTAGGCGCATGCAGCCACTGATCCCTCAGATGACAGTTCAGAATCAATAAAACTAAATTACTAATCCCTTAGCTAATTCAGTTATCAGATTTGCCTTAAACACAATGTCACAGATGACTAAAAATTCCATCCTATGTCTAGGACTTGAAATCCTTTAGTTGTTCTATCCTAGGTCCGCGGTCTCATACATTTCCCAATGATTTAACCGTTCAAATAGCTCAGATTCCCATCGTAGGCATGAATAATAAAGATAGAACACAAAATTCATACAAGATCATGCATTAATAGAGAAATTACAAAGAGTTTCAGAACTTTACTCTCAACCCTAGTGAAATGGAGTTTTAGTTACACATATACATCATAGAAGCGAGAAATGATGGATTGGATTGTGGAAATTGGTGGTTTTCCACCATGGAAGCACTTGGACAGCAGCTGCAGCGTCCTCTGGTCTCCTCTCCGTCAGAACTCCTGGTTTCTGCCTCTGGATCGCGTTTTTAAAGAGAAGGGCTGTAAGTGATTTTTCGCTGGGCGAGCAGCGTCTATTCGCTGAGCGAGCGTCTCGCTGGGCGAACGTCCACATCTCGCTGGACGAGCGTCCTCTGCCAACTGGACGAGCGTTCTCCGCCCTCTTGACGAGCGTCCACTTGCTGGACGAGCGTCCTCTACGCGCTGGTCGAGCCTCCTCTGTGCGCTGGACGAGCGTCCTCTCTGGGCGACAAGCGTTTGGACGAGCGTCCTCTGCCAGCTGGGCAAGCGTTCTCCGCTCTCTTGACGAGCATCCACTTGCTGGACGAGCGTCCTCTGCGCGCTGGTCGAGCCTCCTCTGCGCGGTGGACGAGCGTCCTGGCTTGTTGTTCGATGGGCGTTCGTTCTCTGGTCAACGAGCGTCCGTTCGCTATGTGACGAGCGTCCACTCGCTGGGCGACAAGCATCCAGCACCCTTTCTCTCACGCCCGGGCGCGAGCCTCTCTGTAAAATAGCGCCCGGCGCCCTTTCTCTCACGCCCGGGCGCGAGCCTCTCTGTAAAAATGCGCCCGGCGCCCTCTCTTTCGTGCCCCGGGCGTGAAACTCTCGGAAGAACAACGTCCTCTTCTCGATGTCGACAGCCAAATGACGTGCTCCAAGTCTTTGATAGTATCCAATCCTTATTCTACTTCGAAATAAACAAACAAAAGCATCAAAAAACATTTAAACAGTCAAAATTATACTTATATCAACAATTATATACTTTTCATGAGAATTAACACTAAAACTTACTCAAAAGCACAATAATTTAAGCAACAAAAACAAGTAAAGTTTACACCTATCACTTATTCACAAGACCAGGCAAGAGCACTCTATCACTTTGAAAACTTCCTTAGACAAACTGTATTCTCAAAATGGCATAGATCCTTTTCACTCACAGAGAGCTTCCATTAGGCACAAAGCTCTAATACTCTCAATTGAAAAGTTCTTTCTAAGAGTTGTGAAGACCTCTATTTATAAGCCTAGTTTCGTGTAGGGTCAAAAACTGAAAAGACATCTCCCAACTGCCACTGATAATCGATTATCAAAAGTGATAATCGATTATTTGTGTCCGTTATGGGGTTTTCAAAAAAGTGATAATCGATTATTTGTGTCCGTTATGGGGTTTTCAAAAAAGTGATAATCGATTATCCCGAGCAATAATCGATTATTCCAGAGACTTTGACAGAATTAAATGAAACAGTGATAATCGATTATTCTATGTAATAATCGATTATTTAAGCAACTCTCTTCTAAACTGGCTCGTGATAATCGATTATTCCTCTTGATAATCGATTATTTGTTCAATGACTCACTAAATACGAAAACTTCTAAGAGTTTTTACATTATTAAATTTTATCCTATACATTTGTTTCTACAAAATGCGTTTAACAAAGATGCATTTAGAGTCTTCAATTCTTCAGCTTTTATCATCATCAAAATTTCACAGTAGCTTCAAGATACCAATGCTCCTCATTGGTAACAATCTCCCCCTTTTTGATGATGATCAAAAATATCTTCTTGTTAAAAGCATTTCTAATTTCCTGCACAGATTTCATACTTACAAACATGTTAGTAATAACTGCACTACTTAAATTAGAAGTTTTCTCCCCCTTTTTTATCATAAGCAAAAAGTAAAAAGTGGAAAAACTCCCCCTCAACAAAAGAATTGATGCATTTCAAAATAGAAATAAAATTGAAATTTCATAACATGAAAGAACATAATACCTCATGGAATATAAGAACAACAAAAATTCAACTCTAATTAAGAAGTACAAACAATATTAATTAATCCATAATAGAGATAAAAACAAGATATCTAACAAGATATTCAACTCTAATTAGTTTGTGCAATATGATTTGTTATAGAAAATATTGTTCAAAGTTGTCATTTTGATTGCTAATGCGTTTTTTATAAATAGCCATTTTAAAACTAAAGCAAGCTAATATCACTTGATTATGAAAGCTGATAACAAATAGCCATTATCAACTTTCTTCAAATATAATTTTAATGTATCTTACATTTGAATTGCTACTGGTTTTGTATAATAGGTCTGCCGTGGCTATAGGGTTACTATTCTTTTGTCTTATTTTAATCACTTTTGAATATGAGTAGGCATTGAGAGCTTTACTTTATGGGCTAATAGTTACATATTTTGAATACAAATGTCGGTGTGCACACACTATGAGAGATATAGAGAGGTGAAAATGATAACAATGTGAGATACTAAAATAATATTATGTGATAGAAAGGTTACATAAGAAAAGATGATAATGTGATATTGATAACTTATTAAATGTGTCATAAAGAAAGATATAAAAGATAAACATGAAGTTATTATACTGTTAAAATGTGTACGTATCATTGTTGATATTTTAATATAGGTTGAATATATATATATATATATATATATATATATATATATATATATATATATATATATATATACACACACACACACATACCTGTAATCCGGTGGTGTCTTCACACTCTTTGTCATCAAGGCAATACTCATGCATTACCCAATCAGTTTTGATTCCTTGAGGAGCTCTGCCTCTATAGTACACCTTCCTATCTTTTCCAATGGACATCCAGTACCCTACACGAGTTGTTGTATTTGTTGTAAACTCATTCGGGTATTTCCTATCCCGAGGTCCAAAAAAGTAGCACTCTAGATCTCTACTAGGTAAAAATGATTTCTCTAACCATGCAAAATCAACAAAAAATGTTCCAAAATCAGTCTATCAGTTGTTATATTGTATAATTTCTTCCTTTGTGATGTCCAACATGGTATATAATTCAATTTCAAGTTTGTAACATGTGTAAAATAATGTTTGGAGAACAAGTTCCTAAAACAACAGTGGGAGTTCCTTATTTTAATATATGCTACTGATAAATTTCACTACTTACTGTTAACTTCAAATCTTACACAATAGTGGGAGTTCCTTATTTTAATGGAACAGTTCCTTTTCTCATATTTGGGTTGTTAGATGTCACTCTTTGGTGTATAATTGGCCATATCATTAAAGGTAAAGGGTTGGAACAGTCATAAATTTTCAGTAACAAACATTATCATACACTTAATTTAAGGCCAAAATTGGAGGCATATATATATATATATATATATATATATATATATATATATATATATATATATATATATATATACTGATTTAAATTCTAAAGGTGTTATATTCCTGTCAAGGTCAATGTATAGACCTATAGAAGGTAAGTCTGACCTACATGGACATTGATATCTCTGTCCTATACCTAATACCCATAACCTTATAAGTAAGTTGCACTCAATATAGTGCATTCAAACTTCATTTCACTCACAAGCTTATTTTTATTTTTAGTTAATTAAAATGTAGATCAATGAAAATAACGATGAAAGAGACAACCATATGATATTTGTAAGTTAAAATGGAATTAGAGATGTAGGAAGTAGGAAAATTGAGGTGGGTGGGTGCACCATTCTTGGGTCATGATAAAAAGAAATTCCTTAGAACATTTAGAAAAGTTGGTTTTCAGTTTTCAGCTATCAGAAACAGTTTGTTGGTGGATATAACTTCCTAAAACAGAAACACTTTCTTCCACATTTAGGTGACTACATCAAATCAGAACATCTGAACCAAGCAGGGAAAATGAAACTTAGTTTTAGTTCAACAAAATGTGTTTTTTTCCCTTCATCTTTTTTGTTTTCATTGATAATTAGAAAAGGGTAACTTCATTTTCTCTGTGATTCAAAACTAAGTATATTTTCTTGTAATATATATGAGATAGAATTTAACACATGTAATCTAGTTTCTTAGGCGATAAGGAAGTTGTGTTCTGGTTTGGTAGGTGATATCAATGTAAGGTTGATCCAAAATTGCAGTGCTGAATTATTCTCTCCTAAAAACGAAAGAATGAGTGTAGAGTTGTGAGTTGATGAACTGGCATGGATCTTTGAGAGCAAGCTTCACGATTTAAGCATCACAATCTACATTGACCTGATTTTGGGATTTCTTAATTAATTGGTTGGAATGAAAAGTTAATTTGTTATCCATTTGGTTGTTATGTTTGTTGATGAGTTATGTTCCTTGTTAGGAGAGAGTAATGACAGAAGAAATTGCTATAATGATATTCCTAAAATTAGCATGCAAGTACATCAGAATTGAAGTTCTGGTACTACCAAAACCAATTCCATGTAGCAGCAAAGTTGCCACAGTTTATAAGGAAAAAAATAGTAGGTAAAAACGGTGAACAGTCAATGATCTACTTTCTTCATGAAAGTTGAGACTATTTCATATACTCTATCATGCTGCCACGTCTATATCTATATATATATATATATATATATATATATATATATATATATATATACATACAGATGTGAATACATGACAACAATATCATACTTTTCACAATATAGTATAAGTTGATCAACCAAATTATATGAATGATTTATATGAATTATGAAGTTTTTATGAATAGAATGTAATGTTTTTGTGGAAGGAAGAGATATTAGGTTGAAGTGTGATGGTGCATTGTTCCTCATTGAAAATTTAGGCCATATACAGTGCATCAGATTGATAGCCCTTGCCTAATAAGACTATTCCTATATACGAAGAATGTTGGAGATCCTATTATGGATTAAATTAGTACAAACTTCATAAAAGTTATTTCATAAAAGATTACCAAATGCAGGAAGTTGAGCAATTAAGATTAGTCCAGAAAAATGTTTATACAGATTCTATGCACTCAAGTAGAGAACATAACATGCACAAGGGTAGTAAGAATTGCATGTCATTATAGCAAGAGGTTTTGTTCTATTAGTTAAGCAACCAATGGTGTTTTGGTTGGTTGAAAAGTTATGGAGGGATGACTTTGTTGGTTGATGCAGTGGCCGTGTAGATAAAGCTCAGCTAAATGATATCATGACTTTGGGGTTTAGCTTTATATTTATACAATATAAAGAATAACTTTTAATAACTTCACAAATTTTATTAGCCAGTAAAAAAAAGCTAATATAAATTAATATAGAGTTAGCAATTAAGCTATATATGGCAACTCTATAGGCTGAATATGATACTCTGAATTGAAAGCTTGAATTATATATATATATATATATATATATATATATATATATATATATATATATATATATATATATATATATATATTGAAAGGCAACTAGTCTACAGGACTTTGTTTTCTTATTTGGATTTAGTGAAACTAGACATATGTATTCATAAGTAAAAATCTATGCAACCATAGGAAGAGAAGTGATAACAACTTGTCTGGTTTCATTGCTTTGGCAAAGATTAATTGATGCTTTCTTCATTCTCAAAGAAAGAATGTGACAATCCTTAGTGAAGTGGAGAGTTGGAGCAGAGGAAGAAGAGCTTCAGTTAGTCTCCCTGCACCAAAAAAATCTGTTTCAACACATTCTTTGGCTAACTGATAATTGATTCTGATTTTTAATTCTAATTAATTATTTGAATTGTATGGTTGTAGAGCTTATGTTATTTTTAATTATTTAAAAGTGTTTATTAGAAATGAAGTTTGATATTGATTGAATGGTTTAAAAGTGTTGTTGAAGTTAACCCAACACCTCACTCTCTTGATACTTCTGACCTGTTAGTAGCACTCTTCAATCTTCCCATTTGAACTTTGTTCACACTTTAGAAAAGTTTAAAAAAGGAAGAAAGAATTAAAAATAAAGTCTTATGCACCTCATTGGGTCATAGTGTATTGATTTATATGAAGATTTTCTTTCTAAACCATCACTTTTTGAGTTAAAATGGAAGTGGAGTAGTGATTTTGAGCTGCTAGCTGTTTATAACTCATTTTAGAGTTTAAACACAAATAAAATCAACAAACAAAGTTTCTTGAACATTGAGCTGTGTGTTTAAATTTCTTCCATACGTGTTTTAGTATCAAACCACCAAACTAGGGACTTTGTCTAGTGCATAATTTTTGGATAAGCTACTGTTTGATTAATTTCTTTGGCCAAAAGTTGTCCAAATTCAAAGAATTTGGTTTGTTGAATTCTGGTGCAGTATGATAAATTTGTTTGGTGATGTTTTAGTTGGTTATTGTTATTCCTTTTTGGATACTATTAGGTAATGCTTAAACTGTTGCTATGGTTATTAAATTAATGGAACAAAGTGTAATGAATAACCTTAAATACACTTCTATTTGATGTATTAGGTGAGTTTTTAAAGGAATTGTGGCCAGAAGGGGAGGAAGAGAGTCTACAAAGAAGACTTGACACTACAAGAAAAATGGCAATTATATACAGATTATTATATACGGATTTTTATCTGTATATAATAGGGATGTTACATACGGATGTTATATACGGATCTGTGGAATAGCCTTACATACGGAAAAATCCGTATATAATGAGGTAAAATGTTATATACGGATTATCCGTATATAATATCAGTGGGTAAAATTGGCGCGTGTAAGCGGGACCTTTTCCAGGGATAGATCCGTATGTAATACCGTATGTAAGTTGACAAAATATTTACCCGCTGATGTTTTATACGGATATGGAGATAATTAATAATTAAAAAATAAAACTAAATAATATAGAAGTATCACTTTTCTCCCTCCCTCCCTCGAGCCAAGTTTCTCCCCTTCTCGAGCCCTAGCTATTCGTCCTTCTCCACTCGTACCTATGCCTCGTTGTCGTCATTAATCTTCCTCACTTACTGCAACCTTCTCCCTCGTTGAGGCTTATTCTCCCTCATGGAGCGTTCTTCTGTATGCTACTGCAACCTTCTCCCTCGTTGAACCTCTCTCAAAGGCTAACTTGAAGTCTCCTCTGTCGAACGCAGTGAAAGGCTCTTCTATCAAACACACTAAAGGGCTTGGAAGCGTTTTCCCTAAATGTGGTTGTGCGTCGTTGCCTGCCGAAACAATCTCGTTCAGCAAACACTGTAGGACGACCTCCGTGGTTAGTTGAAACCTTCATCTGGTAAGTAATCTAAATTTGCTTCATTTTCATAGTATATATAATGTTACATTGACCGATTATTGTTCTTGTTTCTTTGGAGGTTGGAAATCCCGAATTTTGAAACCCTAGGTTGGTTTGTTCCCGTTGGAAGAGATAAGGTGGAGCTCCAATTGCCTTCTGCACCTGCCAGGTATTAATTCATTAGACTTGGGTTTGTGTTTAATTGATATTATTGAAAATGGGTATTGTCTTCTCATGATAACCGTCTATTTTAGTACAATTGTTTGTTGTGTGTCTCGATTGTTAGTGGAAATGATGTGGTTTTCTGTTATATTGTGTTAGTACCACGTCTTGACCCAAGATCTTCCATCGACTTATATTGTGTGCGCTCTGATGAATCAGTCTTACCAGTAAGAACAGTAAGCTCTGATGAATCTGTCTGACCACGTTGTGTATCGATCGATCTCTAAGTACATATTATCCTTATTTGATGTCATGTTCCATCTTTGTAACAAAAACCAGATGGTCCTTCCTTCTGCCGAGCACATATTTTTATGTGTTTTGAGTTTAGGATATTTTAAATGTGCTCTGAAAACACAGAGCCACAGAGACAATATATTAACTTCTTCTATTGAATCATACATTTTGCAAATGACAAATCATGAAAACACGAATTACTCTGCTAAGTTTTAACAGTTTTTTAGTATAAATATTAAATATCTTTTATATCTTTGTTTTGTATTTTCATGAGTATTGAGATAATTGGTGTATACTTAACATATTATATTATATTGTTGTAGAAAAAGGAAATGGATAAAATGATATAATAAAAGATTTATAGGCGATTTTTATTGTTATGGAAACAGAGTGCAACAGAGTATCCAGAGAAAGAGTCTGAATTAGTTACTTTGAAACAATCAAACAAGTATGAGGGAATCTCAATTATTATTATCATAAGAGTGGAAGGTGAGAATACTAAAAACAAATAAAGAGTCAAACAAAGAATATATCAGAAACCATGCATTAACCAAGTAAAAGGCAGTTTTACTAACTGCTAAACTTAAAAGGACGTGTATATTTATATATATTAAAAAATTAACAATTAATTAAAAAGATATAAGAATAAAATTTATAATTGTGAAAGTAAGAGGGAATCTCAATTATGATTATCATAAGAGTGGAAGGTGAGAATACTAAAAACAAATAAAGAGTAAAACAAAGAATATATCAGAAACCATGCATTAACCAAGTAAAAGGCAGTTTTACTCACTGCTAAACTTAAAAGGACGTGTATATTTATATATATTAAAAAATTAACAATTAATTAAAAAGATATAAGAATAAAATTTATAACTGTGAAAGTAAGAGGGAATCTCAATTATCATTATCATAAGAGTGGAAGGTGAGGATACTAAAAACAAATAAAGAGTAAAACAAAGAATATATCAGAAACCATGCATTAACGAAGTAAAAGGCAGTTTTACTAACTGCTAAACTTAAAAGGACGTGTATATTTATATATATTATTAACAATTAATTAAAAAGATATAAGGATAAAATTTATAATTGTGAAAGTAAGAAACAAAATCGAATTTTGTTTTTGAAAAATTAAAAATACGTTAGCTGAATTGTGGCATTACGAAGAATGCGTGTTGAGAGGTGAGTTTGAGGAGGAAATGGTAAAGGGTTAAAACTGAATAGTGTAGAAGGAAGAATTGACTAGTTGGTGATTGGTGAATTGAGAAAAAGCATTTTAGATGAATAATGTAGAAAGGTAATTATTTAATTTATTATTTATCTTTAATGAATGTAAATTTTTAATCATTTAAATAAAAAAATTGATGTGAAAGGGGAAATAAATAATGCTGTGGCTGGTAGTCCAGAATGTCCTTAGTCAATGAAGGTGATTTAATGATACAGTTTGAGAGATGGGTTGGACCAATTTTCTTTACACATTCACTCCATCCTCAATAGCCTTTTCCCATGTTAGATTAAAGGGTGGAAAACACACTACAAGATAAGGAACTTCACAACCCACCAAATTAGTCAAATTCATCTGATACCCACTATGTATCATGCCCACACTGTTTTTCCTACAATTTCAATTTCAATTTATTAATTTCAATATCTCATTTTTTACTTTCCTTTTCTTCTTTCCTCACTCTAGCCCCTAGCTTCATTATTCATCTATCTGTCTTCGCCATTTCCTCTAAATACACTAGTAAAAAAAGAGGCTTAGAAATCGCCATATAGGCTTCGGTTGTACACCACCCGAAGCGTATCAACGTATATACTTCGGTTGAATCAAAATCGGTGCCTAAAGCACCCTACTGACTCGGTTATAGGCAAAACCGAAGCCCAAAAGTGTGGTCCACCCTGCCACGCCTGCCTGCTCCGCCTACCACGCCTGCCAGATGTGACTTTGCTGACAGTATAGGCTTCGGTTCTGATACGACCGGTGCCAAAAAGTCTGAAAAACGGATACTGCTTCGGTTGCGCGCAGAACCGAAGCAGAAAGGTCAAGTCTGGTCAAGAGGAACGACCTCGGGTAGGTTGCAACCGGTGTGAAATCCCTTTTAGGCTTCGGTTTTCCCAGGGACCGAGACATATAAGCTTCAATTTTTTACACTATATGCCTCGGTTACGTTAAAAAACGAGGTGGTAGTGTCTTATTGCTTCGGGTATTACTGCCAACCGAGGTAGTATAGCTTTTTTAAGTTCTGACCCTTTCTTTTCTTCTTCGCGCTGCACCGTTTCTTCTTCGCGCTGCACGGTTTCTTCTTCCCAGAGGCTTTTTCGTTTCATCTTCGTGCACGCTGCTTCATTTATTTTCTTCTTCATTTATTTCGCGCTGCACCGCCATTGTCTTCTTCCCAGAGGCCTTTGTTTTCCGCCTTTGCCGTCACGGACGTTATTGTCTCCAAGGGCTGGCTCCACCACCATGACCGCCGCTCAGCCGGGAGTCCTTGGTTTTGCTTGTGCCGTCATCGTCTTTCTCACCTTTGGTGCTTCCTTCGTCCCTGCCGTTGGTGCTGCACGGTAAGTTGTCCAAACCTTCTTTATTTTGTGTTTGATTTTTGAGTTGGAATAAATGTTGAGAATGATATATTGTTTGAGACTTGGTGCAATAAGAACATTGATATATATGAAGAGAAAATTATAAACTGATTTAATGTACTGATTTTGAGAGCCAGAATGCCCTGTGGCATAGTTGTCTAATACGAAGGTTGTTGGTGTTTGTTTAAAATGGAAATCCAGAGAGGAAGAGAAAGAGGAAGAGGCGAGAGCCTCTTCCAGGGCTGTCCTAAACTACTCCTAATTCCTACTAAAATCTACTCCCTTTTCTTCTCTGCCTGCTGGTCCTTTATAGCCAATCTTTCAGGACGTGAATTGCTGGCCTCCCAAACCCGTGAGAGAAATAAATTTGATGATATCCAGACATACATCACCACCTGCTTTGGAACGGGGAAGGAGATATATTTTCTCCCTTATATACATGGGTAAGTGAAGTTTGTTAACTTCAACACATTCATTTATTAATTTTGGTATATCATTCATAAGTTATTACCAATTTCAGGTGTCATTAGCAGCTACTTGTGATCTCCGTACCGGAGAACACGGCTGTTTGGTTTTGTTCATTGCATAAGTCTCCTCCCAGCCCTCTTAGACATGCAGTAGATTGGTAAGAATCTCAATGTCTGCTCATTTTTTTATATAAATGTATGCTAAAAGAATTTCTTTTGATAGTTCCCTTGCAGCACATATGATGTTATCTGGGAGATCTACTGCTACAGCTAAAAAGCTTGCATGGGTTTCTCTTAAGGTTTGGTATTTTAGTCCATATTTTGTTACATTTGCTTCCATTTGCTTCCATTCAAATGATGTTACTTAACATTTTATAATTATGATGATATATTGTAGTGTAATAGACAAATGGGGTCATATGAATGTGGTTACTATACGTTATGTTTTGGATGATGACCATCATTCGTGCACATTACACCACTGGATGGGAAACGGTAATATTTAGGTTTGAATTTTATGTTCTCTATATTTGGATTTCATATACACTAATTGAAATCCTTGTACTTTATGCAGAGATTTAATAGGACTACTTCAATTCCAGAGAAGTCAACCCAACTTGTGAGGAAAACACTTGCAAGATATTTAATTCATTTATATAATAGTATGTAGTAGTGATAACAGTTGAAAAACTGTTATTTTCATGCTTAAAAGTGATACTAAAAGCAACCTTTAGACTTAGAAACTAGCTTGAAATCATGCATTTTGTTTATATTTTCAGAAATAAGAGAGCTGGACAGGTTTATGCTTGATTTGAGTGTTTTTGTGCAGGTTTTGAGGTGAATTTGGTGAAAGAAGTGAAGAATGAGAGAGAGGACATTAGAAAAGACAAGAAAGAGTGCAAAAAGAGAAGTCGAAGGCACCGCTCAGCGGCAAACTACCGCTGAGCGGCACTCAAGAGGTGGCGTTGGAACCGCTGAGGGGCAAATGGCCGCTGAGGGGAAGAAAGAAGACGCGTAACCACCGCTGAGCGGTAAATGGCGCTGAGCGGCACTTTTCGGGCTTGGGCTTTTGTAATCTTTTGTAACTCTAGATTAGTATATAAGGGCTTGCACGTCCTTTAGTTAGGATCTTTGGCAGAAACGAGGCAAACACTCTCTCTTTCACCCCTTTGAAGGAGGATCTTGGATGCTCAGGCTACCTCTTCACCTTTATTGGGTTTATTCTTTCATACTTTCATTGTTATTCATCTAGGTTCACCATGAATATGGTGAACTAAACCTTGTATGTTTGTTGGGGAATCAATGTAATCTCTTGAAGCTCTCATATATGGATTTGTTGAATACATCTTTGAATTAAGACATATGCTTTCTTTTCATCATTAGTTAGGGTTTTTCCTCTTTGCTCAATGCTTGCATTGTTTAACTCATTCTAATGCATGATTATTGGTTTTGTTGATACGGACACGTACGGGGAAATCTAGATCCGGGGAATTTCTCCCAATATTTTACTGACAACATTATATTGGTTGCCTTAAGCTCCTGCACTCATGAACTAATCATTAGGAATGCTAGGAATTGTATGAACTATTTGATTAGGGAGAAGCCATCTAGAATGGTACATTAGAGAGTGGCATTAACAATGATGATTTGAAAGAGGAATTCCTAAAATATATGAGAGTGGATGAGATGAAATTGACCCCCAACAACATATTCATTCATTTAATCCATTGAAAGTGTTTATCTTATGTCTTTGCCATTGATCAATTCATGCATACATGTTTATTTTCGTCTTGCATATTAAAATTTCAATCATTGTTTTCTTAAGTCTTAGCTAATCAAGAAATCACATAACTAAACTAGGCCGTGAGTCCTTTGGGAAGAACGATACTTGGTCTTACCAAGTTTTATTACTTGAACGATTCGGTCATACTTGCCGATTGTGAAACAAGTTTGTGACATCATATTTTGGTGCTTACAAATTTGTCCATCAAGTTTTTGGCGCCGTTGCCGGGGACTCGTGGTTTAACTGGTTAATTTGTGTGATTATTGATTATCTTTGACTTATTTTTTTTTATTTTATTTTAAATTTCGAATTTTTATTTTATTTTATTTTATTTTTCTGTTTATATTTTTCAGTATGTATTTTATTTGATTTTATTTTATTTTTTTTCTGTTTTCTGTTTTTCTGTTTTCTGTTTTTATTTTCTGTTTTTTATTTTTCGGTTTTTTATTTGATTTTATTTTATCTTTTTAGATTAGATTTTATTTTATTTTATTAGATTTTATCTTTTTATCTTTTTAGGTTAGATTTTATTTTATTCTTATTCTATCTTTTAGGTTAGGTTAGATTTTATTTTATTGTATCTTTTAGATTAGATTTTATTTTTTTTAGATTAGGTTTTATTCTATTTTATTTGATTCTATCTTCTAAATCTTTTATCTTCTTATATTTTTTCAATCTTTATTTTCTTCTATATCTTTTTGTGCTAACAATTGTTTTTAGGGTTTTGTGCCTAATGTCTGCAGAATGCAATTTGGTCAAGAGTTTAACTATAGGGGCACTCAATTCTATCAAAGTAATCTCAACCAATGGTGGGAACCTCACTCAAGCATGGATCAAAGCCAATTTTGGCAAGCTGCTGGACAATTTGAGAACCAACCACAACAACAATGGCAGCAACAACCCTTTCTATCAGGAAGTTTGGATAGGTTGGAGGACACCCTTCAACGATTTTTGAAAAATTCCGACTCTACTCAGAAAAGCATTGAAGAATCATGTAAAAGAATGGAGATGCAACTTCGTCACATTAGTCAGATATTAAATGATGATGTTAATACTGATGTTAACCTTAAGGAGGAAGGGCAAGTCATTATCACTGAAAGTGACAAGATTCTTGATGAGGAAAAATTAGAGGGAGATGAGGAAAGGGTAGAGAGAAAAGAGAAAGAAGAGTTGAGTGAGAAAGATAAAGATGAAGAAAAAGAAAAAGAATTGGTTGAGAGAGAAGAGAGAAAGAAAATTTGTGTGAAGATAAAGAAGTTGAGGAGAAAAAGAGAAAGGAAGAAAAAAATAAAAGAAGAGAAAAAGAGAAAATTTAGGGAGAGAAAAAGGAAGAAAAAGAAGATGAGAGGAAAGAAGAAGAAATCACATGAAAAATCACATCCTCATCTAAAGAAGAATCATAGGAAGGAAAAGAAATTTAAGTGCTTCATGGAAATCTTCAAGAAATTGGAGATTAAAGTTCCTATGATTGAGACACTGCAACAGGTTCCTGGTTTGATCAAATTTCTGAAGAAGTTCAGTAGGAAGAAGAAGAAAAAGAAGAAGGAACTTGAGCTTTACTGGGTCAAGCTAATGACATTAAAAGAGCGCTTGCTGGGAGGCAACCCAGTGAATTTAAAAACTTTTGATATGGTTTTGTAATTTTTAATTTGTGAACATTAGTTTTGTAAATATTTTTGTTGGATCTAGCATCTACTGAAGGATGCTAGGTGATTAAGTATCTACTGAAGGATACTAAGTTTGTAACACCTACTGATGGGTGTTGGTGAGAAGATTTTGCACCTACTGATGGGTGCTGGTAAGTTTGAAACACCTACTGATGGGTGTTGGTGGATTTTGGGTCAGGCTCGTGACGTTAAACAAGCGCTACCTGGGAGGCAACCCAGTTGATTGATTGTTTTCTGTTTGTCTATTTTAGTTAGGGTTTGCATAAGCATTTTTAACATTGAATTGCAGGGAACCTATGAGGGGTATGCTAGGAAGGCACGTAGGTCAAGAAAAGAAGGAGAAGGGCACATCACGAAAGTGCCGCTGAGCGGCATTTACCGCTGAGCGGTACTAACGCAGATGGGCTTAAGTTCCCCTTAGCGGAACCCGAGCCCATTGGGGTATTTTTAAACCCTAAGCTGCGCGTTTTTACACTCTTTCAAGTTCTTCTCTGCATAAACACTTCCACACCTCTTCTCCTAGGTTTTCCACATCTTTCTACTCTTCCCTCTTTAGAAGATTTCTCTTCCACTCACTTTTATACTAGTGTGTCATCAAAGTTTGGGGTTGGAAGAGAGCATTCTAGTTTGGAAGCATTCTCATATCATCTAGCATCTCCACCCAAGTAAGTAAAATGCATTTTGTTCATTCTAGGGTTCTTGAATTTGAATGTGATTGTCAAAGCATGAATATTTAGGGGTTTTAGTTTCTATGCATGATTTGATGATATATTTGATGTTTGAACCGATTAAACTGCTTGATTATGAACTGGAAAACTGAAAATTGCATTTGGGTGGAGTTAGGACAGTTTAAAAACGAGATTTGCAAAAATCTGCAGATCACCGCTGAGCGGCATTTACCGCTGAGCGGCACTCTGCCAGATTTGCTTTTTCTGGTTTGTTGCGTGTTTGAATGTGGCACTGGTGGCGCTGAGGGGAAATTCTGGCCCTCAGCGATGGTTTAGCTTCAAAAGGAGTTTTGTTTTGTGTTTACTAATGATTAACATCATGTTCTGTGGTTTTGGATTTATGTTTGAATGCAGGAATGGCATCCTCTTCAGGAAAGAGATTGAAAACCATGGCAACCAAGAGAAAGGAAAAGGAACCAGAGCAGCCCCATAATGGCAGGTTCCTCTCTAGGAAACATGAGAAGCACTTTAGGGTGGTTCAGGACAGGAGACTTCTAATGGAGAGAAAGGTTGGAATGATACCTAACTTTGCTCCTCAATTTGGAGAGCAAGTGTTAGGGAATGATTGGGGGAAGCTAGCCACTTATCCATCACCTGCCAACATAGCTGTGGTGAAAGAATTCTACACCAATGCAAAGAAGATTGGTGATTATCCAGCTGAGAATTATTTGGGCTATGTTAGAGGCCATGCTATCAGGTATGATTCTGACTCCATCAATAACTTTCTGGATACTGTGTGGGCTGGTGAGCAATGCCAGTTTGCTCTTAGCATGGAGGAAGGTGCTGACTTTGAGGATGTGGAGAGAGTATTGTGTATACCTGGAGGACACTTCCAAAGGAATAGATCTGGCTCAGTGGTTAACATTAGGAGGACAGATTTGACTCCTCTTGCAAAGTATTGGATGGCGTTTTCTCATGCCAACATTCAGCCATGTTCACATGTGTCAGATATTACTCTCAGCAGGGCACTCTTCATCTACTGTGTTATCAGAAACTTGAATGTTAATATTGGGCAGGTGATAGCTGATGAGATTAGTGTGTGTGCTAACACCTCAAACAACAAAGCACCACTGGGACATCCTTCTTTGATCACTCACCTTTGCAAGCTAGCTGGGGTGGATACTTCTGTTCCACCATTTGAGAGGCCAAGAAAAGCTATAGATGAGGCCTATTACAGACAGTACTGTGGAGGTGAGGAGGCAGCCCAGCCAGTTCCACCACGCCAGGCTCGTAGAGAGAGAAGGCCAGCACAGAGCAGGACTTCTGCTGATACTCATGAGGCAGAACCATTCCAGATGAGGGACATGTATATGTCTCTTATAGGTGCTCAGTTGCAGTCCATCCACAGAGGGCAGGTGGCCACGGCTGAGATGATAATGGGGATGTATGATACCCCCCCAGCACACAGGTGGACTATGGATGAATTCCATAATGTGGTAGCTTGGCCAGAAGAACCATGGCATGGAGGAGCTGAAGCAGCTGAAGCTTCAGCCAGAGATATGGAGGAAGATGAAGCAGAGGAGGAGGATGCATTTGATGAAGATGATGATGAAGAGGAAGAGGAAGATACAGAGAGCTCGGACTGATGAGGAGCTGAGATAGCATTTACTGATGAATGCTATCATATGATTATGCTTTTGTGGTTTAAGTTTTCTAAACTTATTTGTTTTTGTTTTTAGATTAGGGTTTGATGTACTCTATGGAACACCTGGTTTCTTGTGATGGTTTGCTATTAACTGTGATTGTGTGATAAGTAATGCTTGATGATGCTTATTGATTGATTGATGTTGAGATGATGTGCACATTAAAATGCTTATACAGGTGATTCACAAGCTTTGTGAACAAATGCATAATATCATGATTGTGATTGTGAAATTAAGCAGGATGTGCATGTCAAATGTGAATGAGCTTATATGTGAGGTTTTGAGCTCCAGAGTTGTTATTGTTGAATGCTATTACTTTGAAAGCATGAATGACTTTGCCCAGGTTTTCTATGATTGAATCAATTGCTTGTTTTGCATCATATGATCAAAGGCCGTGTTTTTGAAACCCTTTTTATTGGCCAAATTCATAAAGTTAGCCTTCTAAAAGAGAACACGTTGTGTTCTATCCTTTGAACCCTTAGCCTTAAATATACACTGAACACCCTTGATTGAAAATCTTTACCTTGAGTTAAGTAGAAGATCTTGTGTGGTATTGTTAAATGTTCAAGTTTGGGGTTATTGGGGAAACATGAAAAAGGAAAAAGCATTGAGCTAACAGCTAAAAAGTAAGAATATGCAAAGAAAAGAAAAGAAAAAGAAGCAAAGCTCAATGCAAATGCAAAAGCAAAGGCAAAAGAGAGTTGGGAATGAATAAGAAGATTGTGTGTTATGATTCTCTTAACTCAAGGATTTTGTGATCCAGAAAAACCAATTTTCTTGTTAGCCCAGCCACATTATAAGCCATTGAAAAGTCCTTGTGATGATGCATGCTTGTGAATGTATTTGATTGTGGTTAAATGAAAGGCAAAGTTGATTCATGTGACATTGTGATAGTGGAGTGAATGAGTGAAACACTTTACCTCTTATACACTTGTGTGTTGAGTGAAACACTTTACCTAGTGAGGAAATATTCCATAAGCACATGAACATCCATGCTTAATTGATTGATCATTCATGAAAAATAGCATTTGTTGGAATTTAAATGACCTTGTGAACACTAAAGCATGTGCACATTTTGAATTAACTCTTGGTCATAAGTTTGAGTGAAGTTATTACTTATCTTGAAAATAGGATTTTGAATGAGTGAACCATCATATGAATTGGTTGAAGATGGAGTTACATTTTGTTTGCTTGAGGACAAGCAAAGTTCTAAGTTTGGGGTTGTGATAACAGTTGAAAAACTGTTATTTTCATGCTTAAAAGTGATACTAAAAGCAACCTTTAGACTTAGAAACTAGCTTGAAATCATGCATTTTGTTTATATTTTCAGAAATAAGAGAGCTGGACAGGTTTATGCTTGATTTGAGTGTTTTTGTGCAGGTTTTGAGGTGAATTTGGTGAAAGAAGTGAAGAATGAGAGAGAGGACATTAGAAAAGACAAGAAAGAGTGCAAAAAGAGAAGTCGAAGGCACCGCTCAGCGGCAAACTACCGCTGAGCGGCACTCAAGAGGTGGCGTTGGAACCGCTGAGGGGCAAATGGCCGCTGAGGGGAAGAAAGAAGACGCGTAACCACCGCTGAGCGGTAAATGGCGCTGAGCGGCACTTTTCGGGCTTGGGCTTTTGTAATCTTTTGTAACTCTAGATTAGTATATAAGGGCTTGCACGTCCTTTAGTTAGGATCTTTGGCAGAAACGAGGCAAACACTCTCTCTTTCACCCCTTTGAAGGAGGATCTTGGATGCTCAGGCTACCTCTTCACCTTTATTGGGTTTATTCTTTCATACTTTCATTGTTATTCATCTAGGTTCACCATGAATATGGTGAACTAAACCTTGTATGTTTGTTGGGGAATCAATGTAATCTCTTGAAGCTCTCATATATGGATTTGTTGAATACATCTTTGAATTAAGACATATGCTTTCTTTTCATCATTAGTTAGGGTTTTTCCTCTTTGCTCAATGCTTGCATTGTTTAACTCATTCTAATGCATGATTATTGGTTTTGTTGATACGGACACGTACGGGGAAATCTAGATCCGGGGAATTTCTCCCAATATTTTACTGACAACATTATATTGGTTGCCTTAAGCTCCTGCACTCATGAACTAATCATTAGGAATGCTAGGAATTGTATGAACTATTTGATTAGGGAGAAGCCATCTAGAATGGTACATTAGAGAGTGGCATTAACAATGATGATTTGAAAGAGGAATTCCTAAAATATATGAGAGTGGATGAGATGAAATTGACCCCCAACAACATATTCATTCATTTAATCCATTGAAAGTGTTTATCTTATGTCTTTGCCATTGATCAATTCATGCATACATGTTTATTTTCGTCTTGCATATTAAAATTTCAATCATTGTTTTCTTAAGTCTTAGCTAATCAAGAAATCACATAACTAAACTAGGCCGTGAGTCCTTTGGGAAGAACGATACTTGGTCTTACCAAGTTTTATTACTTGAACGATTCGGTCATACTTGCCGATTGTGAAACAAGTTTGTGACATCATATTTTGGTGCTTACAAATTTGTCCATCAAGTAGATATTAGGATATACTAAGTTTTAAGTTTATGTTTCTAAGTTGTTTTATGCTTTTCTACGTTACTATAAATTGAACATGTACATTGCATTGATTTATGCTTGAAACTTGATTTATGATTACATTTTGGATTGATTTATGCTTCTAAGAATTTGATTTATGATTCCATTCAATATATTTTATGTTTTAATATGAATTTCATTTAAAATATACGTTTCTGTAATATTCTGGACTGTTCTGGTTATAAAAAGATATGCAGGTCTGTTTCTGTGATTGGGAATGTTGCAGAAACAGACACCACTTTAAAAAAAAAGTACTTATATGCCTCGGTTCTGGTAAAAACCGAGGTCAAAAGCCTACTTACTGCCTCGGTTATGGTCAAACCCGAAGCAGAATGTGTAGCGGAGGAGAAAAAAAAAACAAAAAATGAATCTACTGCCTCGGTTGTAGCATGAACCGAGGCCGTAGAGTGCAACTTTATGCCTCGGTTACGAAGAACCGACGCCTAATGTGCTACAAAAAAAATAAATTAAAAAACGTTAAATGTTTATGCCTCGGTTAGAAATGAACCGAGGCAGTAGGGGGTGAGTTTATGCCTCGGTTCGCAACCGAGACCAAAAGTGTTAGACTTTTTACCTCGGCTGAATATGCCTCGGTTCAGAAACCGGTGCCTATACACAAAAATAACCGCTGTCGTTTTCCCTGACTGTACTAGTGATAATTGAGTTTCAGATTCACGTACCCTCGTTAATCACTGTTCGTTTCAAATGAGATTAAAAAACTAACTAAAGCAAAAGCATATCACTAATGGTGGCCCCAACATCAACCGCCCTGGCTTAATCAACGGTGTTGATTGGGTTTATCACAACGAATTCTCACACACCTGTTCCTTCCTAGCCATCACAAATTTATGAACATCATGCCATCACAGAGACACAATATAAAATCATTGATATATAATATCATACATAATCATTTCATAAACGTAACATTATGTAAAAAAAAATGTCTTTTTCTTTCACCTGTTGTTTTGAGATCTATTGAGTTTCGGGCTTGATTTTTTTTTCCCTCCATGGCCATCGATGTTATCTCATTAGTAGAAACTATTTTAGACCAATTTACTTCTTGTACAATACAACAAGAAGTCACATACTCAGACCTTCCTCTCTCTTTCTGTCTCTTTCCATTGCACCTTCCATTCTTCTTTTCTCTGTCATTTCTGAGATTCCTTTACTGGTTTTTTCTCTTGTACATATTTCTAGCTACAACACCCAGATATCAATTTCTGTAATTCTGTGTGTTTTGTGATGTTTATGTGAGTTTTTTTAAGGACAGTAAAACATAAACTCTTCTGGGTGTATTGGCTTCTGCTGCCTTTGTACATATTTTCTGTGTGTTCTGAGTTTTTCTACATATTTTCCCCTTTACTTGAGGAAAAGTTTGAGACTTGGGAAAGCAAGGGCCTTGCTATCACTGTGGAGTTACAAGTGAGTTCTTGTCTCTCCAATATGAAATCTTTTGTTTGCAGTTTTTCCTGAGAGTTATTGGTTTTTTGAAATTTGTCTCTTTGAATTTGAAGTTTGTCTTGGAACCGATGGCATGGATTGTGATTTTGATAAGAAATTGAGATGCGTGGAAGGGAAAAGTTCTGCCCAATTTAAACAAATGGGATAATTTAGTTTAATGTTCTTTATTTGGATGTATTAGAATTCAACCATATAAACATTCCTGTTGCCCAGAATATTTGGAAATGGAAGTTCTGGAAAATTCAATTATATTAACTTCCTCTATTGATGTGTTTTGTGTCTCATTCAGTGGGTCTTTGCGTTCCTTGACTATGTCTGAAGTGTCTGCAAATGTAATTCATGCAAATTTAATCTCGGAATGGATTGAATATTACAACGAACCTTTTTCTGTTTTAGGCACATTTTAGGCTCACACTTTAGGCTACCCAGACTAGCTAGAATTAGGAATTTTATTGTGCTTTAGTTTTTTGATATATTTTTTTTAATGTTAGATTGATGTTGGTATCATGTTTATACAGTTTGAAGTCATTTTACAGAATTTGACTGATTAAGTTATTTTCTTTGTTCACATGCATGTATAGAATTAGGCATTTCTTATTTATTACACATTCTATCCAATTCTGCATTTTAGCATCTAATTAGCATCATATTAAGCATTAAATAATCATAAAACCATCCAAATATAACCTTCAATATATCAGAATTAAACTTAGGAGAAAACCCATTTGATGTTAACACTAGTTTTGACTAGTTTGGTCTGAAATTTGGTATGACCACTGATTTTAAGTTTCTCTTATTCCAGTACTGTTTTGAGCATTTTATTATCTTTCTTTAATGATGTTTGAACCCCCAATTATCCAATTCCATGCATTTTACATGTTTTGACTCATTAAGCACATTTTAGCGTACCTAGAATTAAGAATTCTATTTTGTATCAATTTTTTTTATATATTCTTTGTTTTAGACTTTGATTAGGATCATGTATTTAGGCATTACTAAACTTTTAGACCCAAAATTCCAAACATATACATTACTACCTTGTTGTTCTTAATTTAAATTTCTAATCTGCACATTCAAATTTTGAATTGGTGTTTACTATACTTTTCTGAGCTTTCATTTTTCATATTTTAGTGTATTCAAACTTGTTCACAACATTCACAGTTCAAGAAATCCAGTTCTCAAGTTCATTCCTACTGGTAAATATATGTGAATAATAAGTTTTTATATGATATTTTATTATTTATGAATGATATTATATGAAATTGACTGCCCCTCTATTACTTTATTATAAATTGGTATGTGATGTTGTTTCTTTTGTAGTTGCACTCGGTACCTGCAATCCAGTATAGAACAAGCTTATTTTGACAATCAACCAAAGCTCCTAGTAAGACCCAAACCTTCAAATAATTATAGTTTTGCAAATGTATGCTTATGCAACTGTATGTAACATATTATGAGGGTTATTACATTCTTTAAATGTTGATTTTTTAATTAAAATTATTTAGCTAAACAATTAAACACATCAACCAATATCTACCCTAATTTCATTTTTCTTTAACTGTGCTTGGTTGTAGTGAAAGTTTTAGGTCAACTTTGTAGGTTGGCCAATATCCTTCTATATTGAAAGCTTAAAACAATATTTTACGTAGTGATTAATATAAAACAATAATATTGTACATAGTGATTTACATGTACAAAACAAGTAGTAAGATAGAGACATGTTGAAAAACATTCTAAGATAGCGAGAAGAGGACCTAAATTAATTTAGGTTTTTGTTTAGGAAGCCATTTGATAGGGCATGTGTCCTAATATGGAGACGTGTATTAACCATTGGGTAATTTTTTTGTAATCGATTTATGTACAGAACATGGATGATGGTCAACCAAATCGTTCATGGATGTACGATAGGTGTCATAGAGGTGCTTTGAAAGAGTCTTTTGTATTGGGTGTTGAAGAGTTTATAAGTAAAGCTTGTGAACAAGAACGTTATCGTAGAGACGGGGGTCTTCGATGTCCATGTTTAAAGTGCGATTGTACAAAGATTCTGCACGAAAGAGTTGTGAAGGTTCACCTTTACAAGAACGGTTTCAAGCCTAATTATTTCATTTGGGAGGATCATGGGGAAAGAATGCTAGAAGATGATGTACAGAATCATGAAAGTTGGATGGCTGTAGAGACGGAACGTCGTCAAATTAACCAATTTCAAACAATAGAAGACATGGTGCATGATGCTCTTAGGCAAAATGAGTCATGTCAAGCATCTACTTCTAATAACATTGAAGAGGCTCCGAATGAAGAAACACAAAGTTTTTTTAATTCTTTGTTGGATGCAAACCAACCGTTGTATGAAGGAGCATCAGACTCGAAATTATCAATGTGTGTCAGACTATTAGCTTGCAAGTCAAATTGGAATATTCCTAACCAATGCATAGATTTTATTGCAAAAATGGTTATGGATGCAACACCCATCAAATCAGGTTTGCCTAAAACATACTACGATGCAAAAAAGTGTGTATCAAAGTTGGGATTACAATCGCAGAGGATTGATTGTTGCGTGGATGGTTGCATGCTCTTCTATGATAATGAATATGGTAAGAATGATGGCGCGTTGCTTGAATGCAAATTTTGTTGAAAGCCAAGATATCAACCACGTAACATGGGAGCAACTACTACAAAGCAAGTTCCTATGAAATCAATGTTCTATTTGCCATTAATTCCTAGACTACAAAGAATATATGCCTCAACACAAACTGCAGGACAAATGACTTGGCACTATCAGAACATGTCGACGAATGGTGTATTGCGTCATCCATGCGATGGAGAGGCTTGGAAGCACTTTGATAGAGTATATCCTGACTTTGGTACCGAGCCACACAATGTACGACTCGGGTTATGCTCTGACGGTTTTAACCCATATGTACAGGCATCAAATATACCATATTCATGTTGGCCAGTTATTGTCACCCCTTATAATCTTCCTCCAGAAATGTGCATGTCTAAACCTTACATGTTCTTGACATGTCTTATTCCCGGGCCATTCAATCCAAAGGTTGGCATAGATGTGTACTTAGAGCCCTTGATAGACGAATTGAAGAAGCTGTGGACGGGTGTCATAACATATGATATTTCAAGGAAACAGAACTTTATTTTGAGGGCCATGCTGATGTGGACAATTAATGATTTTCCTGCTTATGGTATGTTGTCCGGCTGGAGCACTCATGGTAAACTGGCATGCCCACATTGTATGGAACATACAAAGGCTTTTAGATTATATCATGGGGCAAAAAATTCGTGGTTTGACTCCCATCGGAGGTTTTTACCGAATGACCATGCCTTTAGGAGGAATAGGAATGCTTTCAAGAAGGGGGAAGTGGAGATGGATGACGCACCACCATATCTTACGGGAGCAGAAGTTTGGAATAGAATCAATGGTTATCCTAAAATAACTGAAAATGGTGCACCGAGAATTGATGGATACGGTGAGTGGCATAATTGGACAAAAAAAAGCATCTTTTGGGATCTACCCTATTGGAAGGATAATTTGTTAAGGCATAATCTTGATTTCATGCACATTGAAAAAAATTTCTTTGACAACATCTTTAATACTGTGATGAATGTTGTGGGGAAGACAAAAGACAATGAGAAGGCCCGAATGGATATAGCTTTGTACTGTAGACGAAAAGATTTGGAGCTAAAAAGGCATACCAATGGAAACATGTATAAGCCAAAAGCAAATTATACACTTTCAGCAGATCAAACAAAAGAAGTCTGTCATTGGGTAAAAGCTCTTAGGATGCTTGATGGATATTCTTCTAACTTGTCAAGGTGTGTTGATGTGAATAGGGGAAAGCTCATTGGGATGAAAAGCCATGACTGCCATGTGTTTATGGAATGCTTACTTCCTATTGCGTTTAGTTCTTTACCGTCTCATGTTCTCAATCCCATTACAGAGATAAGTCATTTCTTTAGAGATTTGTGTTCTACTACATTGAACAAGGATGACCTAGCGAAGATGGAAGAAAACATTCCTCTCATTCTGTGCAAGATGGAGAGAATATTTCCTCCTTCATTCTTTGATTCTATGGAACATCTCCCTATCCATCTTCCATATGAGGCACGACTTGGTGGACCAGTCCACTATAGGTGGATGTACCCATTTGAAAGGTGACAATATGACATCTTATCGTTCAATTTACTAGGCATAATTCAAAAATCCTAACATATCAGTTTCAAATTTGTAGGTTCATGGGATATGCTAAACGTTCAGTAAAGAATAAAGCTAGGGTTGAAGGATCTATTTGTGCATCATACTTGCACAGAGAAACAACTCATTTTTGTTCCCACTATTTCAAACACTTCATGTTAACACCACAAAGCAGTAGAAATGAAGTAGACATTCAAATAGAAAGCCTAACGACAACATTATCAGTGTTTGACCAACCTAGCCGTCATTCTGGGAGGGAATCAACACATTGGCTAAGTGATGAAGAATTGAGATCAGCTCATGTTCATGTATTGATCAATTGCAATGAAGTTGAACCTTACCTTCAATAAGCCTCCAAAATCAATTATATTTCCCATCGGAGGTTTTTTCATTTGATTACATGCATTGTCTTTGATCTAATCTCGTCATACATGTCAACAGGTCATTCTTACATACCTATCAACTATCTGAGTCAAACAGTTCGACATACATACATGCTAATTTCCCATTGTGGTTCAGGCAAAAAGTACGACTTCCTATCATTCTAACACATTCATTTCTTCCTTAATTCTTTAATCATTACATTGTTGAATAGGTTGATATCCTGAATGGTTGTAGGTTCATAACGATCCTTTAAGTGTGAGGAACCAACATCTTAGAGATTTATCACTTGGTCCTTTAAGGTGTGTAAAGGAATGGCATACATTCTTTGCTAATGGATACAAATTTCATACCCATGCATGGAGTCAGGGCAAGAAGACAATAAATAGTGGGGTTCATGTTAAAGGGCTAACAGAAGGAGGTCAAGATGATTTGTATGGTGTCATTAAACACATTTATGAGTTGGAATACAATTCAACAACCACAGAAAAGAAAATTGTATTATTCTATTGTGATTGGTTTGATCCATCGAGAGTAGGTACAAGGGTGGATTCAAAGTATGGCATTGTGGATATTCGAATGGATAAAAGATATGTGTTGTTTGATCCTTTTATAATTGCACATAATGTACAACAAGTGTATTATGAACCATATCCTACATCACGCACGGACAAACGAGGTTGGTGTGTTGCGATAAAAACGAAGCCTAGAGGTCGCATTGATTCGAATGATGTAGAAGCCGATGTGCCATACCAAGTGGAGGAAATGTCACATGTTAATGACGTCATTGACGTTGAAGAAGTAGTCCGATTACAAGATGTAGACGCTGGTCTTGAAGAAGTGAACCCTAACAATATTTCATCATTTCAAGGGCAGATAGATGAAGATACAACGGAATCAGAAGAATACAATGCAGAGGAACAGGGTGAAGATGACAATGAAGATGAATTTCATAGTTCTAGCACTGAATAGAGTTAGGGTGTGTTCCTCCTTATTTTTGTTGCATTTATAATGTTGTCCACAATCTTAAGTTCTTATGAATGTAAGTCTTAACATTAAACATTTACTAATAGAGTTTTATTGCAAATACCTCAGTTATAAGGGCCAACTGCTGAACATAATCTTTACCATGAAATAAAGGCTCCCTTCTAATTATCTCCATTAAAATACAACCAACCGACCAAATGTTTGTAAATTGCAAATGGTTGTAAAAACAACTCTTTGGCCGTGAGACACTTATGTGTTGCAAGCAAGGTCAAAACAATTTGCATTCTTCTCCATTCCATAAACTTCCAACTTTTACCATATTTTTCCACTCTTTTTGTAAAAGCAATTGAAAACACATGGTCCACTCTTTTTGCAAAAGCAATTGAAAACCATTAAATGGAAGGCTATCAACGTGCAACTATTACTCCCATCTAGTCATGTACATTCCAAAAGAGTTAAAGAAATTCAATCAGAGGCCGTGGGCCACTCCTTCATTCACATTAGTCTTCATCCAAAATGAAAATGCTCCACAGCTTTTGTGTTCTTCTTCACATGAAAGAATTGGCCACAACTCCACCAAGCTTTGTTTTCTACCTAAACTTGCTGACTTGTTCCACTTAAATAATCCATTTGCTTCTCCAATTTAAATGAAAGATACTTCTCAATTGCTACTGGAAACTAACGTCCATTCCACATTGCCGGGCACTCATGCTTCTCTTCCAACCATTCACTCCTTTCTTCTATGTTCAACCACCATTCTATTCTTACCAAAACTATCTTCTCCTCTTCGTAAGAACTCCTTCTCCTCCTCTCTACTTGTGCTTACTTCCAACAAACAAAATCAAGGTGTATGGTGCCCCTTTCCATCCAGCAAAAATAAATCAACACTTCCAAGGTTTCACACACTTCTCCTCTTCTCTTTACCGTGAACTACTTTCTCCAACTAAACAACTTTCTTTCTTTTTTTTTGCGTTAGGTTACGGAAGTCTCTTAAAAGGGAGGGCTACTCTACTTCTAAAACAAAATAATTGAACTTGCCCTATGGTTCTTCACACACAAAACCGTGTACCTCTTTCCAACAAATTTCAGAATGCTAGAAAAGATTGTATAAATGTGCAGAAAACCAAATGAAATAGATGCAATCATGATTCAACAAGAGGAATAATCAACATCCAATTCATTCATCATCAGAAATATTGTACAGTTCTCTTGAATTAAAATACTCAAAGTTAAAGGAACAAACAAGTGGTAGCTGCTGCCTCTTGGCTGTGTGCTTCCTTCCCAAACATAACATCAGTTTGCTTCCTTCTTCCAGCTCTCTGAATGTGGTATTTTTCTACTTAGGATCATCTCTAAATTTTCTTCTGTCAAGCCTCTCCCCCCTGCACCATTTCTTCTTTCATTCTCCAGCCATGTTCTCTACACTCTTGCGTTTTTCTCTCATAGAAGAAGATGAAAAGATGGAACACTCAGAACTGTTGAGAGCCCAATAATTCCGAGAGGAGAGACTCTCTTCTTCTGGCCGTGTGTTGTCTCCTTATTGTCCTCTGCATCCTCTCCCAAGAAAAACATTCTCTCCTTCTCCCTAGAATCCATGGACTGAGAGATGTTCTTCAGCAAGCATGCAACCCCCCTTCCAATCAACAAATGGCAGCTGGACTTCCAAATTCTTCTTGGACCAAACCAATGCTTCTTGTGTTTGCTGCTGGCCGTGTGATGTTGTGCTTCTCCAAATTCTGAATTTGCTCTCTCTCTTCCTAAAACGTTCCAGCCAAGAGTAAGTGTGCCCCCTTTTTTTTTACCTTTTGTTGACTTGCCAATGTTGCAAACCGTATGGAATGTGGCCAGCTGGAAACTCCTTAATTTTGTTGAGCTTTGCCAAGTCATCCTTTCAACAAAAAACCGTGAGAAGCTCTTGTAATGGTGGCCCCCTTTTTCTACTTTGTTGTCTCCCATTAAGAGAAACAAGCCTCCCATTTTGTGTGAAATTGCCGTGAGTGTTGGTTGTTCACGTGGCCCCCTCTTTCATTTTTTCATTTCAATTCTATGTGCTTTGGTGTTTGCCAAGAAAACCGAGAGTTGCCTTCCAATGTGGTCCTAGGCCGTGTGGTGTATGTTGTCAAGCCAATTTTGCTTCTACAAATTCAAGAAAAAATATTTCATCACAGATCAACAAACAGATTAAATCACTGTAGTGCGGCTTCTTTCAAACACAGTGTGTGAATGTTTTTCCAAATGTCCCAATTTATATTTCCAAAATTTTCCGTGCAATTACTAATGCAAATAATTAGCTCAGATAATTAAAATTAATTAAAATAAGAATTTCCGATCGAATTAAACACAATTAGTAAATACGGAAAAATATCGGACAATTAAGCATAGTTCCCTGATTAATTTTAGAACAATAAGCTAAGTGAAGTGAACAAAATATTGACTCATCAATCCTAACATAATTTGTTTCAAGGAAAAAACATCAGAAGCTCTGATGCTGGTTACTGAATTATTCGAGGTTCTCGGACAACAATAGATGACATCGTAAACAGAAGTAGCACTAAATGACCAATTTAACAGTTCCATTTTCTAATTACCATTCTTGATCATTTTTCTATTAATAACAACTTTCTAATATCATGTTAGTAGTTAGAATTCTTTTTTATTTGTCTTAGATCCTTCACGTGGAGAAGTCAACTCAGTTTCCAACTAATCCAAAATAAAGCCAGTGGACTCACAAGCTATACTAGCACTTACTCTCTTTACAACACTTAGTCACCCGCAAAAGTTCATTTAAGAAAAACAATCTTGTTATCTTACCACTTGGATTAAGTTATATACTTCTCCATTTTCTTTGAGAAATAAATTTAACTATCATGGCAGCAAAAATAATCAATTGGGTAACCTCAAATGTAATAAAAACCCAAGACTTGAGTTTCAGTGTTTAGCATTTGAGTTAATCCAAAGTATTAGTTTCCTGTCAATTGCCAAAGATGTCTATTAGTTACTTGTCAATCTGAACTTAGAGATTCTAAGTTGAATTTGAATTTGGCTGGTTATTCGGATATGTCTCTTTTTGGTGGTTGAGAATATTAATCGTACATAAATAAATCTCACATAACTAATTCTAAATCTTGCTGAAAAATTCTTGGCAAATACTTTACCTGCGAAAACTACTGTGAAAAACTATTCACGTGATTCCATATGTTCTACCAAGTTCCACACATCACAATCACAATATTATATTATCTTGCTGAAAAATTCTTGGCAAATACCTTTATCACAATCACAATATTATATTATCTCACAAGTTGGTTACAGAATAGAGTTTTATTGCATTTATCTCTGATTGTACTATTTCTAAATTTTCTTTTCTTCTATTGTATAAAAATATATATTATGTTCAAGAATATGGCATCAGGTCCTTCTGGCCCTCCTATTCCACCTTCAGGAAATTCTGATAAGGGCAAGGGGAAGAAATCTTACGTAGTGAAGTTGATGACACGTTTCAATAATGAAATTGGTTCAACCAGTCAACCAACTACACCTACCTCTACCTCTACTGGTAGATCTGTTCCACCTCCATTAGTTGTTCCTGCCTTCACTCCCACTCCACATCAAGTTCCTACATCTTCACCTACCTCTATTGGTACATCTCTTCCACCTCCAATACAAGTGCCTGGCTTGACACCCACTCCATACCAAGTGCCTCCTTATCTTCAGGCTTCACTCTCTCCCAATGTTGGTTCTAACCCATCAACTCCCAGAAATATTGCAGCATCACCTGGTATAGAGGATGCAGATCCACATTCTAGTTCAGCCGCCAATAACATGGAAGAATGTTCCAATAGTCGTCCAATGATTACACCCGTTGGAGGAGGGTAAGAAAAAAAATAACTCAATTAATATATACACAATTCATTGTTGTATTATTGTAATGTTTGAGTTTAATTTTGTTTTAGGTTTTATCCTACAAAAACTGCATCCAAGGCAATCACAGCCACCATCAAGGAACAGTTTGATGAGCCATGGCTAACATGGGGTGCAATCCCTAAGTCAACCAGAGATGTCTTCTTCGAACGTTTTAAGGTAAACACTTTTCATTCCTAATCCTGTTACAAGTCAATAGTTGGTGTCGTGCATTTAATTTATACTTTGAACTTGTTTACTTATTCAAACCTATTATTTCTAATATAACAACAGAGAAGGGTTTCATGGAAGCCTGAAGATGAGGAAAAGGTAAAAAAAAATTATCACACCAAGGCATCTCATAGACTCTCAGAGATGTATAAAAAAGCTAGAACTCTAGGAAAAAGACCTGATTGGCTGGGGGACGATACTTGGAATGCTCTTTTGGAAAAGTGGAACATGCCACTTTATAGACAAAAGTGTGAAACGACAAAGAAGAATCGGACATCTGAAAAGGGTGGTTGTTTGCACACTGGAGGATCTATAAGCGTGCATGAGCATGCTATTCGTTTGGTATATAACTTGTACAATTTTTTTCTTATATTTGTAATCATAAACTTTACAAATATTTATTAACAACTCCTTTTGTTTGCAGTCACAAGAGCTTGGTCGGTCTGTGCATGCTGATGAAATATTTCAGCAGACACATATTCGTCAATCAACAGGAGAATTTGTGGACGAAAGGTCTAGGCGGACCCATGTAAGTTTGTACTAACTCTATCACATTATAAATTTTCGTTTTTTAAACCTCATGTGTAATGATAATATTTATTCATTTAACAGGAACAATTTGTTGCAAAATTTTCTCAAATTAGATCTGAGACTGCATCTGTTGGTGTCTAAACATCTTCTCCTCTAGACCCTACGGAGGAGGAAAGATTGAGAAACCGATGTTGGTTAGAGGCTGCTGGTGGAAAATACAAGGGACGCGTATATGGCATTGGAAATGTCACTTCCCAAGATGACTGTGTTGATAGTTACATCCAACAGACACAGGCATCTTCTACTGCTCAACCTCAAAATTCAGAAGAAATTCTTAACCTGAAATCGTAGTTACAACAATATGGTCAGCAGCTTGAAAAGTTTGAAGGCTTTATTAGCGTTCTCCTGCCATTCCTTCCGCCTTCAGCAGCCGCGTCTGATGGAACCCTCTCCTAGCATTAAGCACGCAAGAAGAAGCTTCGAAACAGATGCACAGCGGAATGAGATTTGGTGCAGTGAAATGGATGCACAGAAAAGTGTTTGATGAAAGTTTGGATGAAGATGTGGTGTGTGTATGATGCCTCCAAGCTCAAAAGGCCTTCCTACTAAGGAAGGAAGCTAGAGGGGAGTATCTGAATTCGAAATTCAGAGGTGACTAAGGGATATAAGAGGCTAAGCAAACAATTCTGCAGCATTTCATTACATCCAAAAGTGAGAAAATACAAAGAAAAGGCCCTCTTATTTATAGGTGAAGAGGAGCCTAATTTCTGATTTAATTCCCTCCTAAATTCAAAAATATTCAGATTTGGATCAAGCAAAGTCCATGCCTCATTCCAGCTCAGCCAGCAAGGTGTATGCTTCCTTCCAAATCAGCCAAAATTCACGTGGAAAATGCTGGTGCATGCCGTAAGCACCTCCTTTTTGGCTCCTTTGCTTTTTGGCTCCTTTGCTTGGTTCTATTGATTTAACTTCTTGGATGGCTCAATCATAGTCTTCAAGATTTATTAGTTCCTACAAAACAAAGTATAAGTATATTAAAGAAAATCCTACTAAGACTTAGAGAAGAAAAATCAAGAAAGAGTCTTTAACAATCCTTCTTCACTTCCCTTTCTTAGCCTTAGCTTAAGTTGATACTCCTTTGAATGGAATGCCCTAAATGGGTTTCCATCAGCGGCTGCACAAGAATTTTTAAACCTTCAAAATCCTCAAGTTCAAAATGACGTACCCAATATAGTCCAACCAGAACAGCAACCTCCAGAACAGCAACCACCACACCAGCAACCACCAGATGAACAACCACAAGATGGAAATGATGATTACATGCATTATTAGGCATTTTATAGAACTTATTTCCATTACTGTTGAACTTATTTAGAACCACTACTATAATCTGTTTATGAACTTACCAAATGTTGCAGTTATATTTACATTATACAATATTTATGTATTCATATACAATGTTTTCTTTGTGGATTAAGTGTATCTGAAAACCTTATTAAATTTATATGTCAATGTGCAATGTATAATGTCCAGGTTTGCTTGTAACAATGCTGAATGTTCACTATAATGTCCAGGTCTGCTTGTATATTGTGCATGGGGAACTGCTATATACAGAGAATTTATTTAGCTCTTGTGAAACCATTATATACGAAAATTATATACGGATTTATCCGTATATAACTTATATACGGACATTATATACGGATTTATCCATATATAACTTATATACGGAAATATCCGTATATAACTTATATACAGAAATTATATACGGATTTATCCGTATATAAGTTATATATGGAAATTTCCGTATATAATTTCCGTATATAATTTATATACGGATATTTTCATATATAAATTATATACGGATAAATCCGTATATAATTTCCGTATATAAGTTATATACGGATAAATCCGTATGTAAACTTAGCTACGATGGTATTATATACGGATTTTTGTCCGTATGTAATCCGTATATAAACATAGAATATATACGGATTTTGGGTCTTATATACGGATTTTTGCTGTATGTAATACACTTTTTTCTTGTAGTGTGATCAGGAAAGGATAACAAAGGCGAAGGTATGGTCACCTAAACTGAAATTGCATGATTATATGTGATATGTTATTTTCTATCTTGTTTCATGAATTTTATGTTGTTATAAAATGTTGTGAATGTCCAGTTTCAATGTTAAGATTTGTTGAATGGAGTTTATGATACTGTATACATTGAGTTTTATCAAACTTTGTTTTGAATTGTTTGAATTTGATTGTCAAATATGTCAAAGTTTATAGACTTAGAACCTAGAACCTAGCTAATTAGAAACTCAAACTACGAAAAGAACCTAGAACTCAAAAATTGACTATAGGAGTTGCCAATTTTGACATTTTTGGTTGCTGGACAGCCCCTTTGAATTCACTATAGATTAAAGAAGTCAGTAAAGAAAAAAGAGTTCTTTTTATGTTTACATACAACCAAAATTATTATCTAAAAATAAAAGAATCAACCTTGTTGACTTAACACAATTCATTCTGGTTAGGAAAACAAGATACTAAATTAAACATGTTGCTCACTATGAAACAATTCATTTTCTTGTAAGTTGAAAGTAATACTCACATGAACAAGATTCTTAGAATCTTTTAGCTGTGTCTGTTAATTTAAACTGGTACTTGTTTTAGTGCATTGATTTGGTCTGGAAAGTGATGCCTATCAGCAACAATTACACTTGTAGGTGATTTGCTCTTGCAGCCTTTTATGATTGAAATAAGTCTTTTGTTCTACATTCTGTTTTGCAAGAAAAAATGTCTTATTAAGTGAATGTATTTGTGTGGTGAGTAAGTAAAGATGCATTCAGCTTTGATTTCTCATGCTTGTAGACCATGGTTCACTTTAAATTAAGGTTTCATACATGTAACTGTCTTGTCACACTCCTAGGTAACTACTAGAAATAAAAAGCATGTTTAAATATATATAAAAAAAAGCTTTATGAATTAACCCCCATTTTTTGTTGTTGTTCCTAAAATGCTTAAGTTTGCTTTCAATTGTAGAACTTGTTGGTGCTAAAGTAGTGGACTGTGCTTGTGTGATTGGTCTCTCTGATCTCAAGGTAATGGCTAAATTGAATCAATGTTTTTGTAAGTTGTGTTTTAGTAGCTAGTCTTAGAAAATTCCATCTTCTTCTTGACATGCTAAAGTAAAGTTTCATTTCCAAATTCATTACCTTTTTTTCTCATACTTTGAGTGATCCCATAATGGTTAGAAAAAAGTGTTGGAAATGCCATATAAGAACAAATTATAGTGTATGAGTGTGAGTGAAGTCTCACATTACTGAACTTAGGATTGATTTACCGTTAATCTTACTACTTGATGTAGAAGGATAAAAGTATTGATGTAGAAGGATAAAAGTACCTTAAACTATTTATGGTACTACACACATTCTCAATGGTGCATTATGTCCATTGCTACCAAGCAAGGAATTCTTAATCTTCAGCTAATCCAGAGTTTCAACATACTTTTGAACTCTTCTTAACTTCAAAATTAATTTTTCACTAACATTAGAACTACAAGTGCTTAAACAAATGTAATTTGAGATATAGTGATAAACATAATTCAGTAAAATGCATCTCAGTATTTGGCATGACCTGAATTTTCCTCTTTAATTTCACATCCCCTTCAACCATTATACCATCTACTTTAAGCAATTGATTCAGCAATAACTCAATCACATTAAGCACATCTGTTTGTGCAAATCTTCCAACTTTGTTGATAATTCACTCAAATGTTGATACCTAACCAAATCCAATCACTGATCATTAGCAACCACAACACTATTTTTTCCCTACAAGCCTCTCTACTTCCAAGCTGATTTTTGAGATTGATTTTGCAGCTTTCTCCATCTTAGCATTCTTCCTTCTCTCTAACAACCTCTTCTCTTGACTAATAGGGTCTTCAACTAGCACTATCTTGGATTTATCCTTCACCCTAAACATGTGAAGAAAGGCCTTTGAATCCCTTTCCAGCTATTATTTTGTTTGCCCAAATTCAATTTTGGATTATTAAATTAATGGAATGAAATTTAATGAACAAACCTTACTACAAAAACAATTTAGAACTCAATATTTGGCTATCGGAGTTGCCAATTTCATCATTTTTCCTTGTTGGACAACCCCTTTGAACTGACAAATTGTGCTCCTTCTCCACTTCCTAAGATGCCACCTTAGTTGGAAAATGTTTCTAAAACTGGACTACACCTCATAGTCTTTAGAACACCACTATTTCACACATTAATTAGCACCAAAGCAGATCAAAAAGTGGACCAGAAATGTACAAGGACAGCACCAAATTCTGACTTCAATTGGTCAATTTAAAAATGCCTACAAGCTTAAAACTAATAGAAATAGGTGTACAATATAAGTAGGCACTCAAATGGATTCTAAGAAAGGTTCTTCAACAGATGAATTTTCTACGAAAAACTTAAACATGTTTTGCTCCAAGCAAAATGGAATTTTATACCAACTTCATCATAATAGCACTTAAATTTTGTCAACTCTACACCAAAAAATTGATCCAAGATTGGTGGTTCTAAAAGTGAATTCATGCATAAGTGATTCTGACTCTTTGATAATACTTTCAGCAACTTGAATTCATCAATTTAAACTTGTTTGAACTGTAATTGGGTTCAAAACGAAACTGTATAGCAGATTCACCCTTTTAGTTCCCAATTTCACTAAAAAATGAGGTTTGAATATGCAAATTGCACATACATGAATCTGGCTTCATTTTGAATGTTGTAACAAGTTTAATACAACAATTAGGACTTGTTTAAACTGCCAAATAGCACAAAATCCCTGCTACACAAAAATAGACACCCAATACAACTTTTTCTTCTTCAAAATGGACTACTAAAAATGCACTAGAATGGTTAGAATTTGCAAACTGCACTAAACTAGCCTACGAAACTTATAAAAAGTTGTCCTAACAAGTTTAGAATGGTAAAACGTAGCTAATTAGAAACTCACTACAAAAACAACATAAATCTCAAAATTTGGTTACTTAAACCTAAAATTAGACCTAATGTAACCTTATTTTAACTAATGTGATCATCGTAACATGTCTACGAGTAGTGAAATGGACGTAGTAAACTATTCATAAGCAAAGAATTCCATAAACCACAAATTATAGCATATATCCATGCTTTTATAGATATTTGATAGCCTAAATTATGTTGATGTCTATATGGTATGTTCATTTACATTGTCTTTCATTTATTAGGCTATAACTTGATTAAGTGAAGTAGTCATTTAAATACCTATGGTACTACACACATTCTCAAAGCAATGAGAATGGTAAAAATACACTAAATACTTATGACCTACAAAATATTTGGAAGTACTCCAGACAAGAGAACTTCAGTAGTAATAAGTTGTTTCCTCCAACTTTAATACATAGCCCCTTAGTATGTCTAAGGCATTTCAATACTGAGGACTTCTCTTTTCATGCCCTTATTGAATGCCTATGACAATAGTGTTCAAATTGCCTTCCATGTTCGACTTGAGTAGTAATAGGTTTATTACTTATGTCTCATGGAGTTTTGCTATTTTGGCTAAGTTTTTATTTGTTTGGTTTGTCACAGAACATGGCCCATTTTCCCAACCATCGTGGATGGATGTACGACCGTTGTTATAGTGGAAGGAGAGGTTTGAAGGAATCTTTTGTCATCGGAGTTGAAGTGTTCGTGGAGACGGCCCGACGATATCAATATTATGCCCTTGATGGAGGGATTCGATGTCCATGCATTAAGTGCGAATGTACAAGGATTTTGAAAGATGAAGTCGTCAAAGTTCACCTTTACCAAAAAGGGTTCATGCCTAATTACACGGTTTGGACATTTCATGGTGAAGAAATTCCTTCGACCTCCACTGCAACTGAAAAACGGCTTGCATCAGGTTCGAATACTATTGTAAATACATCTGAGATAGATCAATTTGCCTATATGCAGGAGATGGTCGACAATGCTCTTCGTCACCATGCTGAAGAAGCAGGCGATAGTCATGATGAAGAGCCTCCAAATGAAACGACGCAGAGGTTTTACAATTTACTTACAGAGGCAAATCTACCTGTATTTGAAGGTTCATCTGAGTCAAAATTGTCAGTGTGCATTAGACTCATGATTGGGAAATCTAATTGGAACGTTCCCATTCAAGCAGTGGACTTCTATACAAAATTGATGTTAGATTTGACACCACGAAACAATTTCATGCCGAAGAATTATTACCAAGCCAAAAAATGTGTTTCAAAGTTGGGATTGGATGTCAAGAAGATTGATTGTTGTGTTAATGGATGTATGTTATTCTATGACAATGACAGTGGCAAAAATGATGCATTGTTGGTTGAATGCAAGTTTTGTGGCTCACCTCGATATCATACAATGCATGCTGGATGGAGGCAAAAAAAACCAATTCCCTTAAAGTCCATGTTCTACTTGCCTATAATTCAAAAATTACAAAGATTGTTTACTTCAATGCAAACATCATAACACATGACATGGCATGATGGTAACAAAACTCCGGGATTTTTGCGTCATCCTTCTGATGGTGAAGCTTGGAAGCACTTCAATCGTAAACATCCATCCGTTGCTAGTGAACCACGTAACTTAGACTTGGTCTATGCTCTGATGGGTTTACCCCGTACATTCAGGCATCTGCATCACCATATTCATGCTGACCCGTGATAGTTACCCCATACAATCTACCACCTGAGATGTGTATGACAAAGCCTTACATGTTTTTATCATGTATAATACCAGGTCCATCTAATCCCAAATCATTGATTGATGTTTATTTGGAGCCTTTGATTGATGATTTGAAGAAATTATGGAATGGTGTTTGAACGTATGACGTTTCAAGGAAACAAAATTTCCTTATGAGGGCAGCCTTGATGTGGACTATTAATGACTTCCCAGCGTACGACATGTTATCTGGTTGGAGCACGCATGGTCGATTAGCTTGTCCACATTGCATGGAACATACAAAGTCATTCCAATTGAGTTATGGTCGGAAAAGTAGTTGAAACAAAAAGGCATTTCGCAAAGGGCAAGTTGAAACAGATATGCCCCCGCCGAAGTTGACTGGATCACACGTTTGGAGAAGAGTGCAAGACTATCCAAAAGTCACTGAATCTGGTCAGAATAGGATATAAGGGTTTGGAGAATGGCATAATTGGACTAAAGGAAGCATATTCTGGGAACTTCCCTATTGGAAAGACAACTTGCTAAGACACAACCTTGATGTCATGCACACCGAAAAAAATTTCTTTGACAATGTCTTCAACACAGTTATGAATGTTATAGGTAAGACAAAAGATAATGAGAAAGTAAGAAAAGATTTACCTTTGTATTGTGGACGAAAAGACTTAGAGTTGAAGGCGCAAGGTAACGACCGATTATTTAAACCAAAAGCCAATTACACCATGTCAAAAGATGAGGCAAGAATAGTGTGTGGATGGATCAAGGAGCTTAGAATGCCAGATGAATATGCTTCTAACTTGTCCAGATGTGCCAATGTTCAGAACGGTATTATTCAAGGGTTGAAGAGTCATGATTGTCATGTATTCATGGAGACTTTCATCCCTCTTGCGTTAAGTTGTTTGCCAATGCACGTGTTAAATGAAGAAGAAGAAGAAGAAGAAGAAGAAGAAGAAGAAGAAGAAGAAGATGATGATGATGATGATGATGATGATGATGATGACGACGAAGAAGAAGAACAAGAAGATGATGATGATAAAGACGATGATGAAGAAGAAGATGAAGATGAAGATGAAGATCATGATGACGATGATTGAATGTTGGACATCTATTGTAGCAAATTGAACTATCATTTGAATAGAGTTATCTAAAATACCATCTTAAAAGTTGTATGTAATTATTTATACCTTGACTTTAAAAACCATTGATCCTTCGTTATTCATTTCTATTTTTTCGCTTTATTTGTAACCATTTCAATGCAGTAATGACAGGACAAGGTTCAGAACGTCCTGATAAAGGAAAGAGGGTAGAAAGGCCTAGAAAGAGGCAACGGCAAGCACCAAAGTATGTACTTAGGGTGCCTGTTAGACTACCTACAACTTCTGCCGGTAGTATATGATCTGTGGGGCCTCCTCCTACCCCTACAATACAGCCTCCTACACCTGCAATAGACCCTGCTCCTACCTCTGCAATACACCCTTATTCTACCCCTGCAGTACACCCTTCTACTACCCCTGCAACAGACCCTCTTCCTCATCCTGTGATTATAACCCCCACTCCTCCCCCTGTGGTTATTACCCCCACTCCTGTCCCTGATCCTACTTCTATACCTTCCTCATCTGTTATACCGCCTTTTGAGACTGTCACACCATCTGTTGATCAAGATTCAAGTGGTGATGGTGAAGGTTTTGACCCGCCCCTCCATGATCGACCATGGATTGAGCCGTGTGGTAAAGGGAAAGTTTTTAATCTCTTAATATAATTTGATGTTTAAACCCTATTGTAATTCAAATGACTTTTATTATGCAGGTTTATTCCATCTAGGGTTGCTTACCAGACCATCACACGTTCAATTAAGCAATAGTTTTTAAGTCCATGGCCTATTTGGGGAGCAATACCTGATGACGACAAAAAGCCATTCTAGGAGCGCTTTCAGGTGAACAATCCATTAAACTTATTTTAAAGTCTTATTTTAGTATGTTCTGTAATCAATGTTTGTTCTCTTTAATGTTACAGATGAAGGTACAATGGAAACCTAAACATGAAAGTCAGATACATAGAAATTTCCACATGAAAGCATCTCATCGGCTGTCAGAGATGTTTAGGGATGCCCGCAATGCAGGACAGCGCCCTTACTAGCTGGGTGAACAAATTTGGAACTCTTTACTGGCTCATTGGAATACAGTAGAGTTTCGCAATAATAAGTGTGCCAAAGCCTAGAGGAACAGAGCATCTGAAAGGGGTGGCACCCTACATACTAGTGGGTCGATCACCATTCATGAGCATGCCATTCGTATGGTATAATGTCATTACATAACTTTTTCTTTCATATATAAGTTATGTATTTATTTCATACGTACACTTCTAATTCTAAATTATGTTACAGGCACAAGCTCTGGGATGGGCGGTCCATGTTGATGAGGTCTTTGCACAGACTCATGTAAGGAAGGGCACTAATCAATTCGTTGATGAAAGATCTCGGAAGACTCATGTAAGCAAATAACACTATTACTATTACTAATTTTTCATTTATGTTATTCTATCATTCCCTAACATTGCTTTTATTGTTTCAACAGGAAGAATTTTCTACGAGACTTTCACAGGTTAGATCTGAACATGAGTCAGCTCCTACACTGGATGATGCCAATAATGCAGAAGATGACATCCGCAGGACACACTGCTGGATCGACATCGTTGGTGGGAAGAAAAAGGAATGAGTGTACGATGCAGGACAACTTCCTACAAACTATATAGCATCGAGAGGAGGTACTCTGAAGCACCAACCTTCTTCTTCCACCACTACTCCTGACAAGGTCGTTCTCCGCCTCACGCAGGCATTGCAGCAACGTGACCAGGAAATCACTGATTTGAGAGCAGAGTTTACAAACTTTAAGGCCCTGGTCATGAGAGTGTTGTCCCTCCTCGTCACTCGTTGTCCCTCAGCAGCCCACAGTAGTCCAACCCTCATCAGTCCAACCCTCATTAGTCCAGTCCACAGCAGTCCAACCATCTATACCGGAGCAGGATGATGAAGATCATTCTGATGATAACTATGTACAGTATTGAATTCATTTTGTTATTAGTTGTTATAGAAAAAATTGGATATTACAACATTTGGAGTTTACATCATTTGGATGTTAGATCAGTTGGATGATTTGGATGTTAGAACATCATTATGTTACATTGTTATATGTTATTAATATAAATACATGTTCTATGCATTAATGGATGTTCTATGGATTAATGGATGTTGTATGGATATTGATCATATGATTGCATCTTTGAGATGCACATTATGCAGGTCTGTATGTGCTTTCAAACTGTTATGCAGGTTTGTTTATATTGTTGGTATCATAAGAAATACAATTGTCTTTTACATTTCCCTCCAACTTACCGAAGGCTTTTGCCCTTCGCTAAATACCCATGTTTGGTAATTACCGAAGGATTTTGCCCTTCGGAAATTACCGAAGGCCTTTGCCCCTCGGTATTTACCGAAGGCTTCCGCCCTTCGGAAATTACCGAAGGCGTTTGCCCTTCGGAAATTACCGAGGGCTTCTGGCCTTCGGTACTTTCCGAAGGGCAAAGGCCCTCGATAAATGTTAGCGACAAGGGATTTACCGAGGGCTTTGTGGCCGTCGATAAGCCGTCGATAAGCCGTCTGTAATTACCTATTACCGACGGTTTGGGGCTGTTTCCGAGGGCTTCTGGCCTTCGATAATGCCCTTCTTTTTTGTAGTGCTACTGTTTCGTGGTGGATATAGGAAGCTTGAGGAAAAACTAATGAAGCAGAAGTAAGATTGTAGACTTCCACTTTCTGAGGGTGGTGACCCTCCTCCTCCTCCTTCACCA
Source organism: Vigna umbellata (assembly GCF_029865625.1). NCBI lineage: Eukaryota > Viridiplantae > Streptophyta > Magnoliopsida > Fabales > Fabaceae > Vigna > Vigna umbellata. The sequence goes on along the minus strand of NC_142167.1, from coordinate 29,935,100 downwards.
CCATCTCGGCACGAGAAGTGGAAGTTATCCCATATAAGACCATCGAGCTCCTACACTTCCGACTCTACGAGAGAAATATCTGAAAGAATTGTAAGATGTCATTTCTCATATTTTTACATTATTTTTGTTATATATATTACATAGATCTTTCAAACGATTTTGAAGCTTTGTTATGTGACAGGAATCCTTGGTTGAGCAGAGCTCCCAAGGTCAATTCACACAAGAAGGACGTAAGGATATTCTTGCCACAACTATTGGACGACTTGAGCACCTAGGACGGGTGTGTGCTGTTGGGACTGGCATAGGCATACGATAGTTCTTTGGGTTTTCCTCGCGTCCATATTCATACGAAAATATGAAGGAGGACTTAATAAAAGAGATGACGCAGGAGATCACAAAGAAGGTTCGGGGAAAGTTGTATGATGAAGTTGCTCAAATGGTTGCACGCCAGTTCTAGCAATGTTATGAGCATTATGGCAATCGTCTTCCGCCATCTCCTGTAGCGGAGCATGTTGTGCCCCCTACAGGTAAACTTAATAATGATTTTTGTCTATTTATTTACTTTTTGTATAACTTAACATTTAATTTGACAGGTAGAAGCGACAAACGAAGTTGCTCAACTGCTGATGCCTCAAGGGTAAACATGGACGACACTCGTACATGTCAGCTATATATTCTCTCTCCTACCGGGACCATGTTAGTGGCTCGTGGCATAGTCTATGAGACGACCATTATAGGTTATGGTGTACAGCTAAAAGAAGATCAGTTCAAGGTCACGGTGGATGAAATTGTCATACCAAATGCCCTTTTTCCTGTGCCTACAAAGGAGTTTTTCACTGTGGAAGAGGCATTTAAGTCCTTCGTCGCTTGACCTAGACATTTGGTTGGTGATGTATCTGACGCCTTAGTAAACACACCTACTATATACTTCCCAATTTTAATATTTACTTTTTATTGACGTCAGAACATAACCATGTTTTCATGTAATAGTAGATAGGTCAAGAGGAAAGTCCTACAGCGAAGAAGACTCATTTATCTGAGGATAACCCTCTTGGTGCGTTAGACGAGCTTGCTAACATCATTTCAGATGAGCTGATGATTGTACCATGGGATTGTACTACATTTGTTAAGAGATGATGAGATCCCATCTACTTGCATGCCCAAGATGTTAGGAAGCTTGTGTTGGGTAGAGAAGAAATTAATATTACACTCATTTAGCTGTGGTTAATGTAAGTTTATAAGAACTTTTTTATATAATTTTTTTATCAAGTTACTTATATCAGATCATTTCTCCATTTCAGGTATATGTTTGTTGTTAGTAACAATAGGGGGTTCAATGATGTATATGGGTTCATTGACCCCTATATGACTCATGAAAGAAACAAATTTGATGAAATCCAAACATACATCACCACCTGCTTTGGAATGGGGAAGGACATATATTTTCTCCCTTATATACTTGGGTAAGTGAAGTTTGTTAACTTTAAAGTTTCAGTTATGAATTTTGGTATATGATAATTAAGTTATCACCAATTTCAGGCGTCATTGGCAACTACTTGTGATCTTCATACCAGAGAACACTACTGTTCGGTTTTGTTCATTGCACAAGTCTCCTCCAAGCCCTCTTAGACATGTAGTAGATTGATAAGAACCTCAATGTTTCAACTTTATTTTTTATATAAATGTATGCTAAAGCCAATTTTTTTAATAGTTCGCTTGCAACACATGATGTTGTCTGGGAGATCTAGTGTTACAACTAGAAAGCTTCCATGGATCACCCTTAAGGTTTGGTATCTTAGTCCATACTTTGTTACATTTTGTACCATTCCAATGATGTTACATAACATTTTATAATTATGATGATATATTGTAGTGTAATAGAAAAAATAGGTCATATGAGTGTGGTTACTACGTCATGTATTGGATGATGACCACTATTCGTGCACGTTACACCAGTGGATGGGAAACAATAATATTTAGGTTTGAATTTTATTTTCACTATAGTTTAGATTTCATATACACTAATTGAAATCATTGTGTTTTATGTAGAGATTCAATATGACTACTCGAATTCCAGAAAAGTCACTTAAACTTGTCAAGAAAGCATTGGCTAAATACGTAATTCAACTATATAATAGTATGTAGTAGATATTAGGATATAGTAAGTGTTAACGGTTGAAAATACCGTTATCTGTGATGTAATTTTGATACTAAAACCACCATTTTCACTTAGAAACTTATTTGAAATCATGTTTTTTCATTAAGTTGTGTGAATAAGAGAGTTGAGGTTGAATTTGATGATTTTATGACTAATTTCCCTTGTTTTGATAGGTAATGAGAGAATGCGGAAAGCAAAGATGAAGTGCTAAGGAGTTAGAGCTCAGAAAGGCCTAGAAAAGTACCAAAAGGAAGAACCGCATGAAGCTTGGGCACCCTATTTGGAGGCTTGAGCCTCAAAAAATCGACGTCCACCACCCGGGCGCCCTCCCGAAGCCTGGGCGACCAATTGAAGGCTCAAGCCCTACACGAGGATCGTCCACCGCCCGGGCACCCTAAATGGGGTGCCCGAGCGTCGCAGATCCGGCCCAGTTTTTGCTCTGTTTCGACTCTTTTGGACCAGGTATTGTTTCTACTCTTTTCCAACTTTATTTAAAGGACCCAAGCGCTCTAGGTTTTGTATCTCTAGCTGGAGCAACACAACAACACACTCTTCTACTCTCTAAAGGCGGATTGAAGGCGAGAACTTCTTCTTCTAGTCTTAGGGTTTCATTGTCTCATGCTTTTCCATTATTTATCTAGTTTCTCCATGTCTATGGGGAAGTAAACTCTATTTGTTGTTGGGGGATAATGTAACCTTGTGAACTCTCATGTATTTCAATTGATTCTTAATTTATATGCTTTTTCATTAATTGTTAGGGAATTCATCTGTTTCAATGCTTACTCTATTTAACTCATTTAGTAGCATGATTTATGAATTGCATGAGTTTTGGGAGGTTCCTTACAATTCAGGTTCTTGTTGAATTCCCCCAAGGGTAATATTTCTCAGGGATGAGGGTGTGAGTAATTGGTAGTCTTAAGCTCTTGATCTTCAGACTTAATTTTCTAGGAATGCTAGGAATTGCACGAACTCGGAATTAAGGCAGGCTTATTGTGCCGAGGGATCGGGTTCTAAGTAATTTAGTGAGTGACGTTAACATTAATGTAAAAAGAAGAATTCTTATATACATGAGAGTAAACTTGGTGAAATCAAACCCCAACAACATATTCATCTCATATTAAACAGCATCCATTCATCCTTGTATTACTCTACTATCAATCAATTTGCATTCATATTTAATTTTATGTCTTTGCATTTGAAACCAACAATCTCGTTTTATTTAAGTCTTAATTAATTGAGTTATCACACAACTGTTTAGTGATGAGAGTCCTGTGGGATTCGATACTTGGTCTAACCATTTTATATTAATTACTTGTGCGATTTGGTACACTTGCCAATCCATCAACAAGTTTTTCGTGCCGTTGCCGGGGACTCACGGTTTAAACTATTCTATTTGTGTGATTCTTAATTAATTTTGGCTTTATTCTATTTTACTTTATTTTATTTTCTTTTATTATATTTTATTTTATTTTCGTATCTTTAATTTTTAGGTTTTGTTTTCGTGCTAAGAGTGTTTTCTAGGTTTTGTGTCTATTGCTTGCAGGATGCAATTCGGACAAGAAATTAATTATATGGGCACTCAATTACACCAAGGTAATTTCAACCACTGGTGGGAAGCTCACTCAAGCTTAAAGGAACCGAGACAGTAGAGGGCGACATAAAGTACTGCCTCGGTTCAAAAGGAACCGAGGCATAAAGTCCTTAAAAAAAACCCTACTGCTTCGGTTACCCAAGAACCGAGGTAAAATGCTACCCCTTTTTGCATCGTCCGAATATGTCTCGGTTCAGGAACCTCTACCTATGGGCAAAAATAACTATTGTCGTTTTCCCTAACTGCACTAGTGTTTATCCATAAAATTTGTGAGCAACAACTGGCTTCTGACATGAATTATGCTTTGGGGTTAGAAAGAGCAATTGTTCCTTGCTTCTTTCTTATCCAGCAGACAAGGTTTCCTTCTATGATGTGACAACCTCCACTCGTATTTTTTCTTTCAATCTTATCTCTAATGTAATCTGCATCATAATATCCCTGCAATATACATTTCTCTTTCTTTGAAGCAGAGACCAAGGTTAGATGTTCCAATGAGATAGCAAATGATGCGTTTAACAACAATTTAATGATTTTCTGTAGGGTCTGATTGAAATCTAACACACAAGAAAACATAAAAGATAATGTAAGGCCAAGATGCTATAAGATGTAGAAGTAAACCTATCATTTGTTTGTCGATAAATGGTATTTTCTAATTTTGTAGAGTTCTTCTCTAGCCCTAAGCTAGTTGTTGGATGCATTAAAGTCTTCATCTCCTTTAGTTCTTCTAACTTTAACTTTTTAAGCAGCTCTTTAACATACTTTGTTTGGTGAATGTAGATAATGTCTTTCTTCTTGTTTGATTTGAAATCCCAAGAAAAACTTTAGTTCACCCATCATGCTCATTTCAAACTCATCATGCATCAGCTTGGAAAAATATTGGCAAAGTTCTTCATTAGTAGCACAAAAAATTATGTCATCAACATATATTTGTAAAATAATGAAATAATTGTTGAGATGTTTACAGAACAACATAATGTCTACCTTTCCTCTTGTAAAATCATTTTGGACGAGGAAGGAGCTCAAACGTTTATACCAAGCTCTAGGAGCTTGTTTCCATCCATATAAAACATTGTTAAGTTTGAAAACATATTTAGGATTGGTTCAAAATTCAAAATTGGGAGGTTTTTCCACATACACTTCTTTGATTTCACCATTTAAGAATGCAATAGGAGCATAAATTTAATAAAGTTTAATTTTATTGAAAGCTTTAAAAGATAATAATGTTCTAATTGCTTCTAACCTTGCAATAGGAGCATAAATTTTGGTGTAATCAATACCTTCCTGCTGAGAGTAACCTTTTGCTACAAGTCTTCCCTTGTTTTGTATTACATCCCCAGTTACGTATAGATTGTAGCGAAAGACCCATTTTGCTCTAACGATGTTCTTGCCTAGAGGCAGCTCCACGAGATTCCTCACATCCTTTTTTTGAAACTGTTCTAGCTCCTCTTACATGACTTTGACCAATAAGTCCTCTTCCAAGGCTTCGTTCATGTTCGAAGATTCCACTTGGGAGATGAGAGCAATTTGACTTTGTTTGTAGAAGGACCTGGCCTTGAAATCAGTTTGTAATTCAAGCACAAAAAGTTCAGCTTTAACATCAACAGTACAATCAATTTCAGAATGACATTCAGTACTTTCATCATCATCATAATACACATTTTCACTCAATTGAGCACTAGCACTAGTAAAATCAGATATAGGGACAACATTAAAACTATTACAATCATGAATCACAACTAACTCCCTAAAACCATCAATTAGCTTTTCAAAATCAGCATCAGTGTAATTATGGTCATAAGGCTCACATACACATTAAGAAATATCAGCATATGCATTCATACAATCATCACTCATCAAAGAATTAGCATTAATAGAATTTAAATCAGAATGTGAATCAGTGAAAGAAGGATTGGAGTATACAAAGGTGGTTGGACGCTTAATCTCTCGAAACACTGGGCAGCAGCTACCATCAGTGGTGCTTCATTGGTTGCAGCCCCTTTCTTCTCTTCGACTCTCCCTATCAGCTTGTCGACAACAGCTACCAACTGAGCCACTTAAGTGGTCAGTCCTTGAAGTTCAGATGATGGCATGCCTCATGCAGCTGATCAAAAAATTGATCATGTCATCGCTGCACTGATTGAAATTCCTCTTGCTCTGATGCATCATATTGGGTCCAAGGTAGCTGCTTACGAATTGAATGAAAATAGGATGGGGGTTGCTATAAAGGATACTCAACAAAAGGCTCAGAGAACAGGTCAAAACCTTGGGGTTGAGCATTATATAGAAAAGAACAATTATCATAGACAAAAGAGTAATTCATGCTCACCAAATGCTCACCAATCTGAACACTAAGACCTTTAGCACAAAACTTAAACAAAAATCTATGAAAGAAAAGAAACCAATCTGAACACTAAGACCTTTAACTCTACAATCTAAACTTAAGTCACCAAAGTCCCTGGCAATGGCGCCATTTGTTGAAAGGGTTTTGGTCGCACAAAAGTCAACAAACCTAAATTCCCCACTAATGTAGTATAAGGGAAACCTAGGGAATCAATCTGTGGACTTGATACTTATTAAGTTTTAGAAATGTAGAATTATAACCTATTTACTTATTTACTAAAACTAAAACTAGGCGGGGAAAAGAAAAATGAATGAAATCTAAAAGAAAGACACTACAGGAAAAAAGCGTTTTTCGGGCGGATAATTACCCACGGCCTAGGAACCCTCGGTAATGTAGTGGTGAAATAAAATACCGACGGCTTAGGAACCCTCAGTAATATCTTCGAAGAATTTTTGCCAAAATCAAGTCATTTCTTCTCTGCAATTCATTTCCCACTACCAGCCCTTTTCTTCGTCGTCTCGTCCAAAACCCTTCACTACAAAAAAGTAGGGCATTACCGAAGGCCAGAAGCCCTCGGAAAATGCCAAAAGCCGTCGATAATGGATGTTTACCGAAGGCCTATCGACGGCCAAAAATCCTTCGGTAAATCCCTTGTCGCTAACCATTACCGAGGGCTTTCGCCCTTCGGTAATTACCGAGGGCCAGAAGCCTTCGGTAATTACCGAAGGATGAAAGCCCTCGGTAATTACCGAAGGGCGAAAGCCTTCGGTAATTACCGAAGGGCGAAAGCCCTCGGTAATTTTCGAAGGGCAGAAGCCCTCGGTAATGAGCATTCGAGGGTATTTACCGAAGGGCGGAAGCCTTCGGTAATGGCCAGACGAGGGCATTTACCGAAGGGCAAAAGCCTTCGGTAAAATGCAGAGCAGGTTTTAGAGAAATGGTTTTCCCTCTGCAACGCAGACCTGTATAACAAATTTAATTTACAAACAGACCTGCATAACAATTTTCAAACACATACAAACATGCATAATGTGCATCTCAAAGATCCAATCAATGATCAATATCCAAGGCACATCAAATAATCCACAGGACATCCATTAATGTATAAATAATGTATTTATAGTTCAAACATAAAACAATGTAACACAAGGATGTTGTAACATCCAAAGTCTGTAAGTACATCTAACATTGAAATGATATCAACTCAAAATGTTCTAATATCCAAATGTTTGTCTAACAAGTAATAAGAAAATGAAACCTAATAATGTACATAACTATCATCAGAATGATTTTCATCATCCTGCTCCTCTATTGATGGCTGGACTGGTGTGGGTTGGACTGATGAGGGTTGGACTGATGAGGGTTGGACTGAAGTGGGCTGCTGAGTGGCAGCAGGTGATGAGGACGGTCGTGATTGGGTGGGAGGGATATTTTGTACGTCCTGTGAGGTTTGAGGCAAGACAGTCATGACCAGGGCCTTAAAATTTGTAAACTCTGCTCTGAGATCAATGAGCTCCTGGTCACGTTGATGGAGTTCCTGCCTGAGTTGAAGAACCTCGTCAGGAGTACTGGTGGAAGAAGAAGGCTGGTGCTTCAGAGTACCTCCTCTGGATGTTGTATAGTTTGCAGCAAGCTGTCCCGCACCATACACTCGTCCCTTTTTCTTCCCACCAACGGTGTCGATCCAGCACTGCGTCCTACGGATGTCATCATCTGCATTACTGGCATCATCCGGTGTAGGAGCTGACTCATGTTCAGATCTAACCTGTGAAAGTCTCGTAGAAAAGTCTTCATGTTGAAACATTAAAAGCAATGTCAGAGAACGACAGTATAACAGAAATAAAAAATTAGTAATAGTGTTATTTGCTTACATGAGTCTTCCGAGATCTTTCATCAACAAATTCATTAGTTCCCTTCCGAACATGAGTCTGTGCAAAGACCTCATCAACATGGACCGCCCGTCCTAGAGCCTGTGCCTGTAACATAATTAAGAATTACAAGCGTACATATGAAATACAATATACATAACTTGTGTATGAAAGAAAAAGTTATGTAATGAGATTATACCATACGAATGGCATGCTCATGAATGGTGATCGACCCACCAGTATGCAGGGTGCCACCCCTTTCAGACGCTCTGTTCCGCTGGGCTTTGGCACACTTATTGCGGAACTCTACTGTATTCCAATGGGCCAGTAAAGAGTTCCAAATGTGCTCACCCAGCCAGTTAGGGCGCTGTGCTGCATTCCGGGCATCCCTAAACATCTCTGACAGCCGATGAGATGCTTTCATGTGGAAATTTCTGTGTATCTGAGTTTCATGTTCAGGTTTCCACTGCACCTTCATCTGTAACATTAAAGAGAACAAACATTGATTACAGAACATACTAAAATATTCCCAACATTAGTGTAATAGATTGCTCACCTGAAAGCGCTGCCAGAATGGCTTCCTGTCGTCCTTAGGTATTGCTCCCCAAGTAGGCCATGGAGTTAAAAACTGTTGCTTTATTGAACGTGTGATGGCCTGGGAAGCAACCCTAGATGGAATAAACCTGCATAACAAAACTCATTTCAATTACAATATGGTTTAAACATCAAATGATATCAACAGATTATAAACTTACCCTTTACCATAGGGCTCAATCCATGGTCGATCATGGAGGGGCGGGTCAAGATCTTCAGCATCACCACTTGAATCTGGATCACCAAGTGGTGTGACGGTCTCAAAAGGAGGTACAGAAGATGAGGAAGGTATAGAAGTAGGGTCAGAGAGAGGAGTGGGGGTAATAACAATAGGGGGAGGAGTGGGGGTGGCAATAATAGGAGGAGGAAGAGGGTCTCACTACAAGAAAAATTCAAATTACATACAGTCAAAATCCGTATATAATATCAAAAATCCGTATATAACATGATATTACATACGGATTATATACGGTCAAAAATCCGTATATAAAAAAGGTGTAGCTAAATTATATACGGATATATCCGTATATAATTTACATACGGAAAAATCCGTATATAATTTATATACGGAAAAATCCGTATATAAAATCCGTATATAATTATATACAGAAAAATCCGTATATAATTATATAAGAAAAATCTATATATAATTATATACGGAAAAATCCGTATGTAATTTTTTATTTTACAAAAAAAAAAACTGATTTCTCGTATGCACTCAATAATTAAAAGTTCTATATAGTTGATAAATATCAAATACAGTTGCCAAATTTTCAAATAGTAAGAATTATCTTTTATAAATAGAATTCAAAGAAACAAGTACAACTCTTTTTCTTTAACAAACTCTTGAACAATTACATTAATGAATCTATTATAATGTGTTACCTATTCAACAACCACAATTTTAATATATACTCATAATAAACAAACTTATCAATCTAAATCTAAGTTGGCACTATGTCAAAACCATTTACAATGATAAATACCATACTAGACAGTAGTAGATTTATTTAGTTCAGCTAAGACTACAAAAGTATCACTTGCTTCTATTTTTGCTTCTAGAGACTCCATGTACTATGAATATCTTGTCATGCTCATCTTTAGGTTTGTTTGCTTCATGAAAGAAAGAACCTTGATATTCTTCAAAAAAGACATTGTTCTTCATTCTGCTAAGCTGGTTGTATGTTGCTCATCCTCCAACCCTTATAGTGTATAACACCAACCAACATGTTTTCATCACAAAAATATTTAAGGTAACGATTTGCATCTATCATAATATAATGATGACAGTTCATTATGAACTTACAAGATAACTAACAAGCCTAAAACCAATCCAATATCATTTATGAATAATGATTATAGACGTGATCTCAAATTCCATTGACAAATAATTATTATAAACTAAAATCATTGCCTTTATAGTTCAACTTACCTTGGTATGTTGTAGAAGGAGGAAAATAGAAAGAGAAAGGAGGATATGATGATTCAGATGCAGAAAAGAATTACTGAAAGAAGTGCTTCTACGAAGACTGAAATTGAAACCAAGACTTCCTTGACTTCTGCAAAAAAACCAATAGATGATATAGATGAGATATAAACTTCTCCAAAGCCTCGGTGAGTCGATTCAGTGGTATAAGTTCTGAAAAGTTCTTTTAGTGAGTCTATCTCACCGTGTAAATATCACCACCACTAATAGGAGGCAACGAAGATGTCGAGGCTGATACATCAAACTGCCAATCTAAAAACAAAAAGTCATACAATCTGTAAGTTTTTTTAGTGAACGTAATAAAGTAAAATTTGAACATTTACTACTAATATATAAGAAAACGATTTGTAATATTATAGTATGATAATTATGTAGGTCTGCATAGACAAATCAACTATACGGACTTTCTTCACCATAATCAAAATCAAAACAACTTTGACTAAGTCCAAAGCTTTTGTCATAACTAAAATATTTTCTAATATTGCATCTTCACATTATTTATATTTTTAGAGCTAACAAATAATGTAATAACATTTGATCAATAATTAATCAATTATTTAATCACATTAATTTCTAATTTAGTATTCAAACATTAAAATTAATTTCTTTGGCAAATAGTATAATATGTATAACTTACTGGGTTTAAAATCAAACCAGTAACATAAATCAAATTAATAAATTAATTACAATATAAATGTGTAGATAATATTGATTGCAAAGCTGAGAAAAGCTTATATATAAAAAAGTATTAAGTGGAGGGTAAAATATTGGTACATATAAAATGTTAGAATGTAAAATATTACCAAAAAGAAATTTACTTGACTATTTGATGCATTCAAATTCTCCACCAGCTCTGCAATCTCAAACCGCTTCATCATTGTAGCATGAAGCACCTGCATTAATAGACAAATTATAAATACTATATAGTTAGAACAGTTAACAGAAAAATGATAAAGCCTTTTTTCTTTTTAATTGATTCTTATTCTTATAGAAATGATTGAACTGAAACACAATAAGTAAATTTCTTTATAAACACACTAAGTAATCTAAATAGGTTAAATGGTTAAATAGTAGAAACCAAGCCGCATCTAAAAACAAATAGAAGAAATCAAGGATATCTTTACTCATACCATTCATCATAAATCTAATCCTTCTCATCATAACCAAGGTCTCATCTTTAATTCCTACAAAAATATCAAATTAAATTAATTCCTAAAATGTAATTGAAAGCATTATTTCAAAATTTGTATTTTCTTTTGGTTTAAATCTTGAAAAACTTTAAAGTATCAAAGTATACTTGTATATGATATATTTTTAATTTATTTACAATTGACATTATAATTACATAGAAGTTATAATTAGATGACATTTTTAATTTATTTACAATCAATCCATATTTCAATTGTTTCTAAAAACGTGCCTCCAAACAATTAATCCATATTTCAATTAGCTTAAGCATTAAATTGCTTTTAAAAGAAATGCCTCCAATCAATTAAGTGCATACCATAGTTGGAATAAACCAGTGTATTTTCTCGTGCATAACATATTTTCTTTTACTAGTATAAACAAGAAACGTGGAACAAAGAAGACAACAGAGCTCATTCAGGTTTGAACATACCCTGACACCACCAATTTCCTGAACTGAAACAGAATCCACATATCCAAGATCATTTGCATTCGGTTGGTTGAGTTTCAACTATAGCAGGAAAATAAAATTGATTAGACGGAAAGCATAAAACATTTTCATAACCAAATAAGCAAAAACACAAACCATAGCAACAGAACCAGTTGTTCTGCAAAATCCTCATAGTTCAAACTTTGAGCTGATTTTCAGAACCATAAGCCTATATGCAATAATATTTAAGTTAGAAAACAATCTAGACTTGAATACTTATAATGTTCATATTAATTCAATAGCGAGAAACAACTAAAACCATCCATAAGGGATAAAAGACTTCACACACTCTTAACGGTCACAGAAATGCAAAGCCATCTCTCCAACTACTCCTCCATTGACAATCACTTTGGCACTAGAATCTGCTACTGCCTTCATGAGCTCCTCTATTTTAGCCTCTTCAATTTTTGAATAATTTTCCAGCTATATAAATAAAAAAGGAGAGAAAAATCATTTAGCAAAGCATCAAATAATATAGGAAAACAAAACATTAGAAAAATTAGGGTCTATAAAATCCCAAGGATAGCGGTGCAGCCTAAGGTATAATAACTATCGAAGCACATACGGTTGGACCAGCAAGCAAAGATGTTCCTGAATCCACAATAGCAGCACAACCACCCTCACAAACACCTAAAAGAACATTGATATGTTTCAGTCTCATTTCACAAACATTGATGTAAAGATATAGTTTTTTGACCCTGCATTTCTTGAAAATAAATTCAAGTATTAGGAAGTAAAAAATTCAGTCTAGATTCACTCCTTATACCATATTCCAAAGCATCTTAACCACTCAATGACTCCACTAGTAAATCCCAAAATAGAAGTTTTTATTGTCGAGGAACAATAAAATCACCTGTAGAAGCACCTCCAATGAAAAACTCTCCAATTTCAATCTGCAAAAGATAACTTTCATGCTCAAGAATTTTCTGGTGTGAATACATACATACAACATACATACATACATATATGTGTCTGTGTATTTAAAAGGAATTCCTAATCAAATAAATTGTGTTTTTGCTAACCTGCCAGTAACCTTTTTTAGTAACTGGAATATAAGTGTGGTCTCCTTTAAAGTGCTTTAGGTTAACACCACCGAAAACCATTTCACCACCTTTTTTCGCATTTGGATCCCCATTCAACAAAAAGGAAAACACCTTCTCACTGATAAGATTTTGCTCTACCATTTTGTACCTGTGATCTTGCATTTGCGACTCATTCAATAATATTCTCAATCACCAAACACATAAAACAAAACATACCTTAAAAGCCCTCTGAATCTTCCCTAAATGCAACACCCCCTAAACGCAACACCGGTAGCACAATGAAGATCTCCTAAAGATGCATCACAAGAATCCCATAAAGCTTAACAAAAAGTGGTGGACAGAAACCTTCTTCTTTGCATAAAAAAGTGGTCGCCGGACACATTAAACTTGACCAGAGTAGCTTCCTTGTCGAGGCGCAAGAAGCAGTTGCGGCGGCCGCGGACGAGGTTGATGATGGCGAGGCAGTTGTCACAAGCAACGTGAGGGCGCACTCACCGAACGGTTCAGGGCAAGGTCGTTGATAGCGGCGTGGCAGTGGAAGAAAAGCGTAGTAAGATGGACGAAGCCGTCCGCGTAAAAAATGGTGAGAGAGCCAGCGACGTTGGCGGAGATGAGGTTGCGGGGGAACGGAAGATTGGTAGGGGCGTAGAAGGAGAAGGCGGTGACAAAGGCAGAGTGTTGGTGGAGGGAACTGAGGGAGGAGGCGGTGGAGAGGTCGTAGAGATGGATGGTGTCGTCGTCACACTCCTCGCTCTTCTTCCTAAAACCCTAGGTTTTTTAACACTAAGACAAATGAAAGAAGCTTGGAGACAAATGAAAGAAGCATGGAGGAAAAACAGAAAAACGAAAACCTATCCTTTTAGTTTTACTTTTTATTAATTTGTAATAATTCATTTTAAAATTCCATAAGTAATATTAGAAGGTAATGTATATCAGATTACATGCCAATTTTAAATGGTTACACATGGATTATATCTTCAGGTAATCAATCTTTCCGTCTTACGCGTCAACATTACATATTTTATATACATAAAAAAAATCCGTATATAAAATCAGTATTTAACTTCTTTTTTGTGATCCGTATATAAAATCTGTATGTAATACTTATATTACATACGGATCAAAATCCGTATGTAAATATCAGTAGGTAATGCTCATTTTTCTTGTAGTGCTGTGGCAGGGGTTGTAGAAGGGTGTGCTGCAGGAGGAGGAGAAGGGTCTACTGCAGTGGTAGTAGAAGGGTGTACTGCAGGAGGAGGAGGAGTGGGGTCTACTGCTGGTGTAGGAGTCTGTATACTAGGGGTAGGAGGAGGCCCCACAGATGATGAACTACCAGGAGCAGGGGTAGGTAGTCTAGCAGGCACCCTAAGTACATACTTTGGTGTCTGCCGTTGCCTCTTTGTAGGCCTTGCTACCCCTTTTCCTTTATCAGGACGCTCTGAACCTTGTCCTGTCATTACTGCATTGAAATGGTTACAAACAAAGCGAATAAATATAAATAAATAAAGAAGGATGAATTGTTTTCAAAGCCAATGTACAAGTAATTGCATACTAAGTAATTACCGAAGGGCGAAAGCCCTCGGTAAATGATGAGAGGGTCGCACCTCTCACAAAAGTTGTGCATAAAAGAATGCAGTATAAGCTAGGAAGTAACTCCTAGGTCGTCTCTCAGGGACCAAATGTGGTCCAGTCTCTTGTCAACACGTAGTGGGGGGGTTTATGATGGTTTTGGTTGTGAATAAATTAAAATAAAATGTTTAAATAAAATTCAAAACGGTAAACCAAAATTAAGACAGTAAAAATGAAATTGGTAGATTAAAAAATTAACAAAATGAAAGACTATTCTAGCATCTTTTCCAACTAAAATTACCAAACTAACTTGAACTAACATTTCACTCACCTAACCATGAACACAACACGGGAGAAATTAAATAAGAAATGCTGAAACTGATAATTGGAATGCACCAAGTCTTTTTTTTTACGTTTTTGTTATGATGTGCAAAGGAAAAATCTGATTTTGAATGTATACTCCCCAATTGCTCCATTCGGCAAAGACCAAAGACATGAGGGCTCCACATTCCATTACACCATTTCTTCAATTGAAACCAAAATTATTTGTGTCATGGTGTTGGACGTTCCAACACTTACTCCATTATACATGCCCAATTCCAAATAACATAAGAAATGCATCAAAGGAAGGCCGTAGGCCACCTCTTCACATGAAAAGCCAAAGGGTTTAAGAATTCTGAAAAGTTGCCCTCTTATCCATTCACGCAAGATGCTCCAAAATTATGTAACTTTCGTAAGTTTTTGTCTTCTTCTTCAAAGCATTTCACACGGCTCCACTCATCTTGCTTTCTCATCTAAAGTCAATCACTTCTTCTCATAATAATAGCAATAACATTCCTATTCTAAGAAACCAAAACAAACAAATTGAAAAGGTGCAAGGGGGCTGCTGCATGGTTCCAATAGCGCGGCATTATCTCAAAAGCAAAGCAAAGATAACAAAGCATATTGATTGGAAGATGAAAACAAGTAGGACCGTGACACTTCCTTAAAGCAAAATGAAATGTGTATTTGCTGAATTCAGAACTTCATCACCGTGCACACAAGCTAAATGAAGTGAAAACATGATATATTACTACTACAATGACCAATTTTGCCGAGAAAGTCATGTGCTGGTGGACCAAGGCTGCACATCAAGCTACTATTTTAAAGAAAGAATTCACACAAATTCTGCTATGGTAACCGAGAACTCCTCCTCCATATTCATCCACTTCTTCACTTATTTTCTCCAAGCCAATTGTCTAATATTCTCACCCCTGCTGCTGCAACAATTCAACGTCCAAATTCAAGGTGCTGGCCATCTACTTTTGCTTCCAACCATATACTTCTTTTCTCCTTATTCCACAACGTTCTCTTCTCACCAAAATTCACTTCTCCTTTTCACAATCATACCAAGACCTTCTCTTCCTCTCTACTCTTTAGCAAGAAAATAAGCGTGTGTGGTTTACTCTTCCATCCAGAAATAAATCAGCATCTACAAGGTTTCACTTGCCTCTCCTCTCCTCTTTACCGTGAACTCCCTTCTCCAATTAAACAACTTTCTTTTTGTGGTTTTTTATTGAGTAGGTAACGGCAATCTCCTTGCTACTCTACTATGAAAGCAAAACAAATGAACTTGCTATTTGGTTCTTGATGCATCTAGGGGGATGTATTGAAGATGTGTCGTGAGATTGGAGGTGAATGGAGGCTTGGAAGGCAGCTAAAACCAAGGGAACAGTGGCGGCAGCAACTGCAGATTCTGGAGGAATTTCTGGATCAGATTGGCTGGGATCTTTGGAGGTGTGGCAGCGGATTGTTGGTGTTTATGGTGAGTGGAGATGGAGGCTAGCTTGGAGAGGTGATTCACAACTCAGAAGGCTTCCTAGAGTGGAAGAAAGTTGCAATGGAGATCAAGCTAAGAAGTGACTCTTGGAGAAGGAATTTGCTATACATTTCAGCAGAAATTCTTTACTACAATCCAAAAGTGAGCTACAAGCTTTGCCTATGAGATTTTATAGATCAATCTCAAGGCTTAAGCAAGCATATTACACGTTTCAGATCTGAAATGCTAATAACTACCCATGTGCTAAATGTGTGGCTTCTAGAAAGCTTTATGAAGCACGTGACAAATGAGTTTTACATGTGGAGGAAAAACAATTACTAATGTCGCCCCATAGAAGGATAAGCACACCCCTTCTTGTGTAGAAATGTCCACTTTACCCTTCTCCATGTTTTGGAAAATTTGTAACATCTTCTTGTTCTCCAATTTTCCATCCAAAAATAGCAAATAGTATTTGACCTTGGGGAGAATACTCATCTTGGAGCTTTTTGGCCATCCCTCTTGTGATGGGTCCTATGGTGCTAGGCCTTCTTTTATCATCCCCTCCCTCTTGAGAAGGATTTGCCCTCAAATCCAAAAGGTCTTCATCTTCACTATCAAATCCTGAAAAAGGTTTAAGATCAGATACATTGAAGGTAGCATGAACACCATATTCAGGAGGAAGATCAAGTTGATATGCATTGTTATTAATCCTCCTTATCACTCTAAAAGGTCCATCTCCTCTAGGATTGAGTTTGGATTTTCTTAGTTGAGGAAATCTTTCCTTTCTAAGATGAATCCAAACTAAATCTCCTTCATTGAAGATTAACTCTTTCTTGCCCTTATTATGTTGCTTGGCATATTTCTCATTTTGTTGTTGAATTTGAATTTTAACCCTTTGATGTAAATCTTTGATAAATTTA
Organism: Vigna umbellata; assembly: GCF_029865625.1. Lineage (NCBI taxonomy): Eukaryota > Viridiplantae > Streptophyta > Magnoliopsida > Fabales > Fabaceae > Vigna > Vigna umbellata. The sequence goes on along the minus strand of NC_142167.1, from coordinate 29,918,057 downwards.
GACTTAGATACCCCATCTTGATGAATAAAATCAATAGAATTTGGAAGGGGTATTAAATCCATGGGTGTCAAAGGATTAAAACCATAAACAACTTCAAAAGGAGACAATTTAGTAGTTCCATGAACTACTCTATTGTAGGCAAACTCAACATGAGGTAGGTACTCATCCCAAGATTTGTAATTTCCTTTAAGAACTACCCCTAGTAAAGTGGAAAGAGATCTATTGACTACTTCAGTTTGACCATCTGTTTGAGGATGGCAAGTAGTAGAAAAAGATAACTTAGTCCCTAATCTAGACCATAAGGTCCGCCAAAAGTGACAAAGAAATTTTGTATCTCTATCCGAAACTATTACCTTAGGTAACCCATGAAGTTTAACCACATCTCTAAAGAATAACTTTGCAATGTTGCTTGCATCATCTACTTTGTGGCAAGGTATAAAATGAGTCATTTTGCTAAATCTATCTACCACCACAAAGATAGAATCAAAACCCCTAGAAGTTTTGGGAAGACCTAACCCAAAATCCATACTTATCTCTTCCCAAGGGGTGGAAGCAACATTCAAAGGAGTATAAAGTCCATGAGGCATTGATTTAGATTTAGCTTCTAAACAAGTTATACACTTAAAGCAATGCCTTTGAACATCCCTTCTCATGTGAGGCCAAAAGAATTTTTCTTTCAACATGCCAAGGGTCTTTTCTACCCCAAAATGCCCCATTAATCCTCCCTCATGTGTCTCTTTAACAAGGAGTTTTCTATGTGAACCTTGAGGAATGCAAATTTTTCCTTCTTTAAAAAGATACCCCTCTTTCACATAGAATCCTCCTTGAGGCTTATTGAGACATTCCTCATAGAGATGAGCAAAATCAAGATCTTGTGAATATAATTCAAGAATGTTATTAAATCCAAGAATTTGAGCTCCCAATGTGGCTAATAGATTAATTTTTCTTGACAAAGCATCAGCCACCACATTGGATTTTCCTTTCTTGTATTTAATAACATAAGTGAATTGTTCAATGAATTCCAACCACTTAGCATGCCTCTTTTGTAACTTGTGTTGACTCTTCAAATACTTAAGTGATTCATGATCACTATGAATGATAAACTCCTTGGCAACAAGATAATGTTCCCAAGTTTGAAGAGCCCTCACAAGTGCATAGAGTTCCTTGTCATAGGTGGGGTAATTACAAGAGGCACCATGAAGTTTTTCACTAAAGTATGCAATTGGGTGTCCTTCTTGTAATAATACTGCACCTATGCCAAATCCTGAAGCATCACATTCTAGCTCAAAAGTTTTGGAAAAATTTGGCAAAGCTAGAATGGGTGCTTGTGTGAGCTTCTCTTTGAGTAGCTCAAAAGTCTTTTGTTGTTTATCCCCCCAATGGAATGTAACATCTTTTTTCACCAACTCATTGAGGGGTGAAGCAATACTAGAGAAGTTAGGAACAAATCTTCTATAAAAGCTTGCCAACCCATGGAAGCTCCTTACTTCTCCTACATTCTTTGGAGGAGGCCAATCTTGGATGGCCTTTATTTTTTCTGGGTCCACATGAACCCCATTTTTGGTGACCACAAATCCAAGAAATATGACACTATCAACACAAAAGGTACACTTGTCAAAGTTTGCAAACAATTTGTGTTTTCTAAGAATTGTTAAAACAACTCTCAAATGATTTTCATGAGTTTGCAAATTTTGACTATATACCAAGATGTCATCAAAGTAGACAACTACAAACTTCCCAATGCAATCCCTAAGGACATGATTCATAAGTCTCATGAATGTGCTTGGAGCATTTGTAAGACCAAAAGGCATAACTAGCCATTCATATAATCCAAACTTGGTCTTAAAGGCAGTTTTCCATTCATCACCTTCTTTAATTCTTATTTGGTGATAGCCACTTTTTAAATCTACCTTTGAAAATATTTGTGCTCCATGCAATTCATCCAACATATCATCAAGCCTAGGAATGGGATGTCTATACTTGATTGTGATGTTGTTGATAGCCCTACAATCACAACACATGCGCCACTTCCTATCTTTTTTTGGTACAAGCAACACTGGTACAGCACAGGGACTTAGACTCTTTTGAACTAAGCCTTTATCTAGCAACTCTTGGACTTGTGTCTCAATCTCCTTAGTTTCTTGGGGGTTTGTCCTATAGGCTGGCCTATTAGGAAGAATTGCCCCTGGAATAAAATCAATTTGATGTTCTATTCCTCTTATGGGTGGAAGCCCTTTTGGAATTTCTTTTGAAATAGATCATCAAATTCTTTCAAAAGTTTTTGAATTGATGGAGAAAGAGTTGAAGTCTTTGGATTACTAGATATGCATGTAAGTGTCCCTTGACAAAGAAGAAGGTATGAAGGTTGCTCAACTTGAAGTGTATTGAGTAAAGTCTTTTTGTTTAAAAGAACTTCATGTTGAGTGACCTTAGGTGGTACGCTTATCTCTATACCCTCCTTTCTTTTTGACTTTTTCTTTTGATCATGTTCTTGCTTTCTTAAAAACTTCATTTGTGCTTGATCCTTAGCCACTTGGGTAGGAGTCAAAGGATGAAGCACAAACTTCTTGTCCTTTTGATGGATAGTGATGGTATTGGTTAGACCATGATGGATAGTTTGATGATCAAATTGCCATGGTCTCCCCAATAACACATGACATGCTTCCATGGGAACTATATCACATAAAACTTCATCTTTGAAGTTCCCAATGGAAAATGCCAACTTCACTTGATTCTTGACTATTATATCCCCATCTTCATTTAGCCAATGAAGTTTATAAGGTTTTGGATGGGGTATAATATCAAGCTTCAACTTCTCAACCAACCTTGTGCTACAACAATTGCAACAAGATCCACTATCAACAATGAGAGAACAATGATTTTCTTGAATTTTACATGTTGTGTGAAAGATGTTCTCTCTTTGTGATAGGTGTTCAAGACTTGGTTGGTTGCTAAGTATCCTTCTCACCATGAGAAGTTGTCCATCATCAGCATATATTTCCTCTTCCCTTTCTTCTTCCTCACTCTCACTTTTACTAGTTGGGGTGTCACTTTCACTACTATAAATGTCCTTGCCTTTCAAGATGATGTTTCTTTTTGTAGGACATTAAGTAGCTACATGACCCCTTCCTAGACATTTGAAGCATTTGATTTCACTTGTTCTGGTGTGTGAGGGTGTCGCTTTCTTGGGTCTCTCTTCTATTTTGGCTAGAGGTTTAAATGGCTCTTTTTCTTTAAAAATTTTCTTTTCAAAAGTAGGTTGAACTTGAATTCTTTTAGAAGAAGATTTTCTCAAGTTTTGTTGTTCTACCTTTATACACATTTGAGCAAGATCATTCAAATCTCTATAAGGTAGAAGTTCAACCCTATCTCTTATGTCAAAATTGAGCCCACTTAAAAATCTAGCTAAAGTAATTTCTGGACCTTCTACTATGCCTGCCCTCATCATATACAACTCCATCTTTTGTCTATATTCCTCAACTGTCATAGACCTTTGTTGTAACCTTTAGAGTTTATCCATGAGTTCTCTATTGTAGTAGGAGGGAATGTGTCTCCTCCTAAGGGCAGACTTGAGATCATTCCAATAGTGGATGGGAGGGGCTTGATGTCTAAGCCTCTCTTTGACCAAAGCAGTCCACCAATACATTGCATACCCTTGAAAGCTTAGGGTAGCTAGAGAGACCTTCCTCTCTTCACTCACTTGGTGGCATTCAAACAATTATTCTACCTTCATCTCCCAATCAAGATAAGCCTCTACATTGTCCTTCCCATGGAAGTAAGGCAACACAACATTGACTTCTTTAGGGGGTGGGGGTGCATGAGAATTTCTCCTATGCCTCCTAGAAGTAGAAGGCTGATGAGGGTAATAATCACCCATACTCAAAGACATCCCTCCCTCTTGAGAGTTTTCACTCTGACTTCCCCTAGACTTACTTTTCCTTATCAATCTCAACTCATCTTGAATAACAGCATTTTGAAGCTCTCTATTAGCTTTCTCTTCATTCATTTCTCTTCTTATTTCCTTGAATTCATTAACTAAAGTTTGAAGAGAAAAATGTTCTTTTTCACTATCACTAATCCTAGGAGAATGCCTTCTAGACATTATGATGGACTTAAATGTTATTCTTGAAGTAAAGACTAGCGATTTTCACTTGAAAGCAATATTCCAGGTAAGGGAGGTGATTCACTAGGAATGCTTAAGTACCAAGCCTTATCCTTGCCAAATATGCTTCTGGCTACTTACTAGAGTCCTTAGATCAAAATCACTCTTAAATCCACTTAAGTCTTAAAGACAACAAAGAAAACACAAAGCAAAGAAAGGACACAACCTAAACTCTAAATTCGGACCCCTAAGAGAGCTTCCTATTCGCACAAGATATATGCTATCTAGTCGAGAATTGGAAAAGCAATTAAAGTGAGGTCTCCTAGGTGAGGCTTAGACTTTGGATCTAAGACACACTCACCGACTACTCAATTTTAGGTTGTGAGACTTCTTTGAGTCTAGTTACAAATGAGGGAAGAGCACTTGTGAACTCTAGCACCTCACTTGCTTGGATTTGGAACTTACAACCAAAGAAACCAATGGAAATTACAAAAGAAATTTGGTAAATTGGAAAGGAAAAAGTTAAAATAGGCTAAGGGAACAATGTGTGCAGCTTTGGGTTGCTCTCAAAGAACTTGAATCTACTGGATTCCAAACAATTCTCTCAGCTGCAAAGTGCTTAAACAAGGAAATTGAGTTTCTGCAGAATGGAACTCTGCTGCAGGTTGTTGGTCGGACAATTCTGGACAGAATTGGTCACGGCTTTTCCTTCTTCAAGAGCCAACTTCAATTACTTTCCTCACCAATTGAACTTCCTTTGATGCTTCCACTTGTAATGAGCCATTTGAATTATAGTTCACCTATCCAACAAACCAGTTAATCACAGAAACTACCACCACAATTGCCACCAAAATCACATCCAAGTGACAGCAACACCAAGACTTTTGTCAAACAGATGGTGTGCAGAGTGTTCAAAATTCAGAAAGCAAGCAATTAAATGGCTATCAATCACGGTGGCACTTCAAGATGATCTTAGGAATGGCTCTAGAACAGATTTAAAACGCAATAAAAGACCAGAAACCAGAATCAAGCACGAAATAGCTATGCAATGAAAGTGGACCAAACTGTTTGTTGAAATGTCTCAATGAACTTGCATTAAATTTTGACAGCAATGTTCAAAGGTGCAACCAGAATTTCGAAATCAAGATGTATTGGTCCTATTCTGCCTTTTAATGTTTTAATCACTCTTTTTAACTTGAACTTTTGATATTTTATGGACCAATGGCTTTTGCTACATCCACTCTTATTGAATCAAACAAATGAACTTGCTATTTGGTTCTTGAATCAAACAACTTTCTTTTTGTGGTTTTTTATTGAGTAGGTAACGGCAATCTCCTTGCTACTCTACTATGAAAGCAAAACACATGAACTTGCTATTTGGTTCTTGATGCATCTAGGGGGATGTATTGAAGATGTGCCGTGAGATTGGAGGTGAATGGAGGCTTGGAAGGCAGCTGAAACCAAGGGAACAGTGGCGGCAGCAACTGCAGATTCTGGAGGAATTTCTGGATCAGATTGGCTGGGATCTTTGGAGGTGTGGCAGCGGATTGTTGGTGTTTATGGTGAGTGGAGATGGAGGCTAGCTTGGAGAGGTGATTCACAACTCAGAAGGCTTCCTAGAGTGGAAGAAAGTTGCAATGGAGATCAAGCTAAGAAGTGACTCTTGGAGAAGGAATTTGCTATACATTTCAGCAGAAATTCTTTACTACAATCCAAAAGTGAGCTACAAGCTTTGCCTATGAGATTTTATAGATCAATCTCAAGGCTTAAGCAAGCATATTACACGTTTCAGATCTGAAATGCTAATAACTACCCATGTGCTAAATGTGTGGCTTCTAGAAAGCTTTATGAAGCACGTGACAAATGAGTTTTACATGTGGAGGAAAAACAATTACTAATGCGGCCCCATAGAAGGATAAGCACACCCCTTCTTGTGTAGAAATGTCCACTTTACCCTTCTCCATGTTTTGGAAAATTTGTAACATCTTCTTGTTCTCCAATTTTCCATCCAAAAATAGCAAATAGTATTTGACCTTGGGGAGAATACTCATCTTGGAGCTTTTTGGCCATCCCTCTTGTGATGGGTCCTATGGTGCTAGGCCTTCTTGTATCAGTTCTACACAAAGGCATGAATCATCTTCCCAAAAGTTACAAGATACTAAGAGATTGTATAAAAATGCAGAAAACCAAATGGAAGATGCAATCACAATTCAAGAAAAGGAGTAAACATGAGCTATTCATTTATCATGAACATGTTTCCAGTTTTCTCAAGGAGAAACATTCAAAGTATAAAGAAGCAAAGAAAAATAAAGTAAAGGAAACAAACTAGCTGCCTCTTGGTCTTGTGCCTCTTCCAGAACGTGAATTTCCAGTGTTCTCAATATTCAAACATGCTTCCTCCTTCATTCTCCATCCATGCTAGTATATCTACTTGTTTATTCTCCACGGGAAAAGAAGAGAGGAGATAGATCCTAAAACTGCCGAGAGGAAGGAGTTAAGAGACTTTCAAAATCAGCATGTGTGTTGTCTCCTTCTGACCATAGACTCTCGGCTTGTCTCCTCCCTAGCATCTAGCTTCCTCATTTTTCTTCAATCAATCCCCTGTTTTCAGCTCCTTGCTCCCTGACGTGTTGTGTGTTGGGACGTTTTCAGCCAGCTGGATACTAGGATGTCTGCTGCCACATATGTTGTGCATGGATGTAGCACTTCAATTTAAGTTGACGTGGTTTTTCTTGTGCAGAATATTAGCATCCAAAATTTCAATTCATGCATCTCCCTTACAAATTTTTATTTGGAAATTAGTAATTGCTGGCTTCTTTCCTTGTGCAAAATAAAATTCATCTTGTTTCTCACTTAAGTTTAAAATGAAATGACTGAGAAATTTATCTTTCAGTCCTAAAATTATCCAATAATTTCCCTGCACTCAATAATGTAAATAATTAGTCTCAGACAATTCAAATTAATTAAAATAAGGATTTCTGATCGAATTAAGCACAATTCAGAAAAATGGGAAAATACTGGATATTTGAGCATACTTTCCCGATTAACTCTAGTACAATAAACTAAGTGCAGTGCAGAAAATAATGGCTCATCAGTAAATGTTAGCGACAAGGGATTTACCGAGGGCTCTTTGGCCGTCGATAAGCCTTCGGTAATTACCTTTTACCGACGGTTTTGGGCTGTTTCCGAGGGCTTCTGACCTTCGATAATGCCCTTCTTTTTTATAGTGAGAAACTAATTATTAACGTAATAATGTATGATACCTATACTAAATGCAGAAAATATAACCTAAACTAATAAACACTACTACTCATGCAATGCAATAACAAAACCTAAATCTATGAATCACTAAAATAAGCAAAAGAAATCAAAATTGAAATTTGAGAATGAATGCACACAGAATATAAATGCATGAAACACATGATCAATTAATGCACACTATCTATATACATGGTCTGGAAAGTAAAATCGTAATGTAAGGAATTTAAATCTTCATGTATCAGAAAGAAAATAAGAGAATTCAACATATAAACTAAATTAATATGATATCAACTCTACAGAAATACTAAAAGTCCAAATTAGAAACTAAGAACAATGGGTAAAAGTAGAATTCAAAGATAAATGTGCATTAAAGTGGACAAGAGAGTCTCAATTCACTAGTACAAAAACAACATATAACATCATGCGTTCAACGTCAAACCACTGGATAACTAACGTTTAAAATGAGCGGTGACATTTTTGTAAATAAATGCAATTATTAAACATCGTTTAGAATTGTAATTCGACGTAAAAGGATATAAAACGTCAAAAAACTTTTAAATTCGACCTCAAAAGGTTAGCGAATTCAATAAAAATTTGAGCGGGAGATTGAAAATTCATTTACTTTATCTTAGCGCGCGATACCCTCTTCTCTTCTCAAACTTTTCTCGAACGAAATTTGACGAGCATCACAGGTAATCTTTCTTTTTCATTTGATACAAATGCATGTTAATTAATTACTTTATGTATTTTAACTGATTATTTTCGTGCTCTTATCCTTCATAGGCGCATTCTGATTTCTCTCACTTGTGACGAAACCGTAGTCCGACGAACCCACCTTTTGAAGGTTAGTTTTCGTTTTCGTTTTGAAGAACTTCTTTATTGAACTTGTTTGTTATTTTTTTTGTTGAACTTGTTTGTTGTTGTTTAGTTGAACTTGTTTATTGTTGTTGTTTGATTGAACTTCTTTGTTGTTGGTTATTATTGTTTTCTTCCAAAACCTGAAATTTTTTTTTTTTTTGCTTTTCAGGTCTTGTAGAGTTGTAAAAAAGTATCACAATTAATTAAAAAAGAACAAAAAAAATTGATTAACGTCGAATATTAACAAAATTCGAAGTTAAGTTAACATCATATAATAACAAAATTTGACGTTAATTTAACGTCGAATTTTTTAAACTCGACGTAAATTTAACGTCTCCTGATATGACGTTGTTTGCGAATTCACCGTTAAAAGCCCAAAATATTCGACATTGTATAATATTTTTGTACTAGTGATTACTATTCAAAAAGACATTCCGAGGAAGTTAAACCCTCTTTGGAGTCTTTTTAGTCCATATTTTAGAACTTTAAAATGGTAATTCTCAAGCAATTCCCCAATTCAATGCAAATCTAAATCAGAATTCTAACTTCAACAATAGTATCATAAGAACCAAAATGAAACACTGAATCAACAGGAAACGTAAACTCAAACTCTGAAATTAAAAGAAGCATGTTTGGAGAAATGTAAATTGAATTAACAACTAAGCATGAAATAGAAATTTTATTTAACAACTAGAATTGAAATACAAGATACTAGACTCCACGAATACTCCAATGTTTGTCATCCAATGGAATGATTCAAGAACTCCAATGCAAGAATCAAAGTAGCTACTTCTAAGAAAGCAATAAAATCTAAAACTAAAGCATGGAACTGAAAATTGAATCGCAGTGCCACCCACCACTATCTACTCTAAGTCTAAGTGCACTGTCTGTCACCCAATGCACGTCTATTCTATATTACAATACCTCCCAAGGAAAGTTCAAAAACAGAAAAAGAAATAAAGGGGGAAAAATTGAAAAGAAACTTGGAAGCTTCTCGAGCATTCTTCAACTGACTTTGACTAGGTTCTTCTCGAGCATTTTTCAATGTTCCCAATACGCATCGTTTCACTAAACTCTTCAAAAGGGCTTCAACCCTTGCCAGCGGAGTAGCCCATCTCCAAAGCAATAGCCCAGCTTTGCTTCTGAATCCCATGTATAGCAACCAGATGTGGTTTGGCCCAATCTCAGCACCAGAGTTTCCTTAACGCACAGCATCAACACGTGTAGCCCAAATCACTACATTTCAACAACGGGTGTTTCTCCCTCCACCACCCCAACTTTCTCCCTCCACCTCCCCAATTTTCTTTAATTCCAGTTATATCCTCAGGTTAAAATTTTTTTACTTTTACTATATTAATTTATTTAAACCTAATTTTCGTATTTACTCCCTACACCTACCGTTGCATCTTCCATATTCGTTTAACAATCTCTCTTCCGTCTGCAACCCTCTTCTCCCCTCTTCCTCCATTTCTTTCATTCTTCATTTTCCTTGGAGGACCGTTTGGTGTTGCAGGACCGTTTGGTGTGGAGCAGCCGTTGGTGCGGAGGAGCCTTTCATCTGGCGTGGAAGAGCATGGATCTGCGGCGTCCAGGTTGGTTCTCCGTCCACCATTCTTCTCCGTGCCTTTTGTTTCTATGCTGCGTCTGAACAGTGTCCACGAAAGGCCAAACGGATGTGGGACATCCATTTGCCTTCGACGGATGTGGGACATCCTTTTGCCTTCGACGAATGTCCGACTTCCGTCGACGGATGTGGGATATCCGTTGAAGGCTGATTGGATATCCCAAATCCGTTTTGGCTCTCGGATGCCGCATTTTTTTTCTTTAATATTTTAATTGTTTTTATAATTATTATAACTGCAATATATATTTTATATATTTTTTTTAAATATAGTTATTTGATATATATATATATATATATATATATATATATATATATATATATATATATATATATATAATATATATATATACTTATTTTTAGATTTTCTTTAACTTAGATTATTATTTGAATATTTTATAAACTTTTTTATTTGTAGTTTCTAAGTTTGAATTAAATACGAAAACTTTTATATATTTAATTTATTTTTATTTTTTCAAATAAATATTATTAATTTAATTGTATTAATATTAGTAAATTTGTATTTGGATTTAATTTATAATAAATTTGTATTTGTAATAATAATTAATTTAATAATAATGAAATGGAAATGTATTTAAATATATTTTTTAATTAATTAGGTAATTGTTTCTTTTATTTAAGTTTTTTTGTAGTGAATAAATTAATTATTATTAGTTTAATTTATTTTGAATTGCATTTTTTATAGTTTATTAATGATATTTAACACAATAATTTTTTTAATTTTTGAAATTAAACAAACAAATTATTGTTAGAAATGGCAAGAACACATGGTACATCTTTTAGTTCTCGAGGTGAGAGTTCTCGAGGAGAGAGTTCGTCGCAGGATGAAGCTCGGAGAAGACCTACCGTTTCTGCTCGTAGAAGTCGTGCAGCTCCTATCCAAGATGACCCCATAGCTGAGGAGCGAGCCGTTGAGGAACAAACATATGAGACGTATGAGACTCATGGTGAGGAGAATGCATTTGAGGCCCCTAACGACAATGATGATGAGGAGGAGCATGCGGATGTTGATGACATACAAGAGGATGTCGATGGATTTCCTGGAGGTCCACGTGATCATTCATTGCTGACGCACTATGTTCAGCACGTAGCTTATGCTATTTCCAAAGGCCGGGTGAGTGCAAAAATAAAATTTATTATTATTTTTTTAATAGAAATTTTATTAAATATTGATGTGTAGGATCGAGGGGACACACTGAAGTTGATCTCCCACGGAAAAAAAAGTAAATAAGTTAGGACCATGCCACGAGGGAATTCAAGACATTGTGTTGAATTCCAGTTTGATGCCTCTTACGGGGATTTGTTATGATTACATTGATAAGGGGTTACTCCTCGGATTCATAGAGAGGTGGCATTTTGAGACCAGTAGTTTCCATCTCCCTGTAGGGGAGATGTAGATTACTCTTGATGACGTCTCGACATTACTTCACCTGCCCCTGATGGGACAACTGTGTGATTTGGAGGAGTTGTTGTTTGAGGAGGCTCGTACAACCCTTGTGCAACTGCTCGGCGTTGATGGTGGCACAACAGGTGCTGAGATGGAGGACGCACGTGGTCCGAAAGTCAAACTCAGCTAGCTTAGAGAGATATATGTTCAGAGGTGTGAGTCGCAGCATTGGGACTATGCTGCTAGAGCATATTTGTTGCATCTAGTAGGATGCACGATTTTTGCAAATAAGAGTGCCAGTTCCATACGCGTGTCTTACTTATTGTTATTTAGAGACGTACACGCGTGTGGCAAATATGCTTGGGGTGTTGCTGCACTCGCCTATTTGTACGAGCAACTCGGGGATGCGAGTCTTGCCTCCATGAAGCATATGGCTGGGTATCTGACTCTATTTCAGGTACAGTTATAAATTTGACATTTATTTCATGTATTTATTTTCATGTTCGAAGATGGATGTAATTTAATTGAATAATTATTTTTTTAGAGTTGGATATACGAACATTTCCCTAGCATGGGGAGGAGGCGATTGGTGACTTCTTACGATGATACCACACCACGATGATACCATAAATCACCCATACTATTGCCCAAAACTTTCTTCAGGCTCCAATGAGTAGATTCAGCCCTAAAACAAAAAAAAAAAACCTTCAACAAGTGCAAATAAATATTTATCTACAAAACAAATAAATAAAATAACATTACAATATACCTATTTGTGGTTATGTTCCCTAAATGCATTACTTTGTTCGTCCAAAACTTTACAAAGTATGTGTTGTACGGAATAATCCAAGTCTGATTGACATATTCAAAGAACAAAGGTCATGAACTGCTTGCGTATTGAAAACCATTCACATACTAAGCAAACAAGCTTTCATCAGCACAGTCCATCACATTTTCCCATGCATCCATCAACACTTCCCAAACCTCAGTAAAATGAACTAACATTTTGCATTTAGCTTTAACATTTTTAAGGATGTGGAACCGACATAACATCTGATATGACTCAGGGAATACATTTGCTATGGCATTCATCAAAGCCAAGTCTCGGTCAGTGACAATGACTTTAGGACCACCCTCAGATGTTAAAAATAAACCTTTTAGCTTTTCCAAAGCCCATGTGAAATTACTCTGCCTTTCAGTAGACAAGAAAGCAAATGCTGCTGAGAAGGTTAACCCTGTAGACGTAATACCCATAATCTCAAGCAACGGAAGTCTATATCTATTTGTTTTATATGTGGAATCCATCATAAATACAACATTAAATGAGTTCAACATTTTGACCGCATCAGGATGTGTCCAAAACAAGTCAGTAACAACCTCTGAATCATGAGCACACCTACTCCAGTGAATGTACTTATCCCGATCCAACAACATCATAAGTTGTTGTAGTTCAATTCTGGACCCTCTTAATGATCGTTTATACGCATGCATTGCGTTGTAGATTTGTTTAATCGTTGTGACATTTCGATCATTATTTTGTTTGAGTGTTAGTAAAATATTTGCAGGTGTAACTTTACTCTTTGTCATATCAACCAATAATGACTTCTCACTCGTATTTAACCTGCCAGCATAAGGGTGACCAACTAAAGTTTCAGCCAATCCATGGTTGTGATGTCCACACATCACCTTCAACACCCATCCGGCCCCATCTGAACATGGTTTACCCTTTAATCTAAACGGACATTCACATTTATGAGTGCCGTATACACTAGCCACTACATCAGCTTTGTATTTCCTATATTTCCCCCCTCTTTCACATCCAAGTATGACGAACGTTTTTCTTCCCTATACACCAGTAGCTATGTTAGATCTTATTATTACCACAACAAATCCTAAATTATAAGCCATCCCTCTTACCCATTGAATTAAGTGCTCCCGTGAACAAAATATTTCATTTGTTGTAAATTTATTTGTTAAATCCCTCTCTACAACTTTGCTAATTGATGAAGACAAATCAGATTTCAAACTACAACCAATTTCAGAATCCATATAAAGATATTCATCCATTTTAAATAATAATCACCTACAAAATTATAATGAGCCTTATTAACATAATTAATAATTAATCAAACAAATATAAAAATATTAATATAATTAAATTATATATTTGATATAAATCAAATAATAAGTAATTTTTATATCATTATAAAATTGTTAAATAATTAAAGATACAAAAATCATGTATAAAAAATATATATTTTACAAAATTATTACATTTAAAAACTAATTATATATAACATCCAAAATTAAAAATTTAAATATAAACTAATATAAATATACGTTATTAAAATACATTAAAAATATATTAAAAAATAATTAATTAAAATATTTAAATTAAATTATTAAAATATCTAATAAAATAATAAAACAAACCCAAAATAAAAACGAAACCTTTAACGGAGGACATCCTTCAACGGATGTCAACATCCGTTTAAGGTAAAACGGATCCGTTTTACCTTAAACGGATGTTGACATCCGTTGAAGGATGTCCTCCATTAAAGGTTTCGTTTTTAGTTTAGGGTTTTATACGAAGGGTTTATTATACGAAGGGTTTATTATACGAAGGGTTTATTGTACTACGCACCTGGAAGCACCACAAACTCACAGTACCACTTCACGTATTGCACCACTTCACGCACTATACTACGAGAGCAACACTATACCACTACAGAAGATTGCTTCCACCACCACCAACCTTTGCAACTTGTAGTATCTCTCACCAGAAAGAGAAATAAGTATTTTACTCATGCAAGGGACTAGATAGGTTATTAGTAAAATTAAAAAATAATAACCCTAAAAATAAAATTTTACTGAGGGGCAAAATAGTAAAGGGGAGGTGGAGGGAGAAAGGCGTGGTGGTGGAGGAAGCAACACCCTTCAACAACGCAATCTAAATTTCAGAAGCCCAATACAGCGGCCCAATTTAATTCAATAAGCTCCAATTGAAAAACAAAACAGGGCCCAATGTCTGCACAAAGAATGAATTAAAGGGTTAAAACAATATAAAAGCCTACAATAACAAAAAATTTTATTTATTTATTTATTTTTATGAATATTTTTCTAAAAGAGAAAATACCTAATTATTTAAGAAACCTATTTTATTTAACTAAAAAGAGAAAATTAACACTATTTTTGTTTAAAACCTATTTTTATCCTATTTAAACTAATCTACCTTAATTCTAGAAAATAAGAAGCTAATCTAACCTAAAAGAAAAGTATTAACATAGAAAAATAGGAAAAAATGGAGAGTTATCAAATATTGTAGGTTTACTTTCTTGGATGTGATTTAAATTTTAAGATATTTTTTCAACTAGGTCCATACAAATTCAAGGTCTTTTGAAGTTGTTGTTGAGCTTCTATTATGTGCATCTCAATACATAGATACAAAAATCAACCTTCATTTACACTAACCACAGTTTGCAACTCATTCTTACACTAAACACAATTTGCAACTCATTTTTTTCAAACACTTCAAACTGCACAATATCAATTGCCAACTAACAAGCCAAGCTATTCATTAACAAATAAATTTAACTGAGTGTATGTTATGGTACATAAATTTATCTATTGTTTTCTAATTTTTGTAGTGCTAGAAAGTTGTTTGTATCTATTGTTTTTATCATGATCTATGAGTCAAATTCAGAACAGGTTGCGTGCTAATTTTTTCTACCATTTTTCTTCAATGAAACACTTAACTATGCCATAATAACTGCTCAATATATTTTCAATATTGTTCCAACTTATTATATAAATGTTACTTTTACTACGAAAATAAGACTATCTGACGACATATTTTTTTTATTTATTAATTGTAATAATTGTTATTTTTATTATGAAAATATAATTGGTAAAGTTATTATGACACCTCAATTTCATCTATCATATCAAGTTGTCAGGAAAAAATTTTCCACCAATGAAAAGTTCAACTATGTAAAAAGTTAAGATAATGAATTTATGCATTTTTCGTCTTTAATGTTGAACTTTTTCAATTTAATCTAATGTAAAATTTATATTCATATTTTTTAATAAATAGTTTAAAATATATTAAGAATTTTTTAATATATTAAATTAATATATTAAAGACACGTAATAATAAGGATATAAAAAAAAGAGAATAAAATACCCGTTGTTGAAGTATAGATGATAAAGTTAATTTCTTCTCAGGTAACACGTTCTCGTTGAATTTTTCCACGTCCGGTGTCAATCATTCTGAACTACGAAAAAAAAAATTCATTTTATTCACATAATTTTGCAGAATAAGTGATCCCATCTACACAAGTAAAAAATATTTTAATAACGAATTGAATTTTTTTAAGGTTGAACGACGATGAAAAAAAAAATTGTAGATAATTTTACAATTTTTGCCAACTTTTCTAAGTAATTACTTCATCTTCTTCGTTGTACTTGAGAAGAAGGAACAAACGGAAGGCTTGCCGTTTTGACTACGTCGACAGTTTTGGTTTGTAGTGTGTTCATAACGATTTTAGACAAGGTTCTCTTTACTCACATTTTGTATGGTGAAAAATTCCTTTTCATTATATTGAATTATTATTTTAAGTATTTGATGAACGTATCTCATTAAAGTTAGTCTTTTCTAATTTTATTATGTTGTTGAAATTGTAATTGTGATTAATCGTAGAAATTTAAACACAAACAATACTGGAATATTTCATATTGATGGTTATGAAATTTTTTTCAATAAAGTTGTAAAATTAATTAGTTTTAACTGTAAACATATGATTTAGTTTTGTATCCGTAAAAATAAAATGTTTTATTTAGTTTTATAATTTATAATTAAATGATTTAAGATAATTCAGTTATCATGAGTAAATATTATGTGATTTAAATTATAAAAAAATGTTTATTATAGTTTAAAATACAAGGATTAAGTATTTATTTTAATCTTCATGAGTGACCGAGTTTTTAGTTATTTATTGTTTAAAATTTTAGAAATTAAGAAAATTAGAAAAATTATTGTCAAAGTTATATATTTATCTGCAAGATTAAATTATTTATAACAATGAAAAATAAAGAATCTTTTAATTACAACCCAGGGAAAACCTTTCAAATTGTTTAAAACATACTGACTAAAAATAGTCTAGTAAATATTTTAAATAAATTAAAGAAAGTGTCCAAATTATTGAAATCGTTTAAACCTATTTTAGTCCAACTTTAGAATGTGTATATATATTTTAAATTGTTGTACTCTATTTTTCTTTTATATTCATGTATATATCATGCTGCTAACTTTAGTTTTTCTTTGAGAATTTAATACAAAAAAGTAAAGTAATTATCCATGTTAAAATTTTAATATCTGATCCAACAAGTTCACATATATATATATTTTGTTTTTTAAAATGCGCATACTAAGTCTAACTTTAATTTTGATGGTAATTTCAGGTTCAATTTAAACCATTTATTTTATTCTCACAGAATCCATACTTAATTAACTGTGGCAGTGCATATTTGATTGTTTAGCCTTGTTAGCGATCATTTTTATTCAATAGTTTATTCAGTATGCTGCCAAAGTCTTGACTTAGTCATATATATATATATATATATATATATATATATATATATATATATATTATATATATATATATATATATATATATATATATATATATATATAAATGAAGCGTATATACGTGGATAACATATCAAAACGATGGATTTCATATACTATTGTATTTGCAAGTGGAAAGCTTCAACTGATCTATTCTACATAATACATTTTTTTTTCTTTTATATATATATATGAAGATATACAACACATACATGAAGACACTTTGGTTCCATAAAACACCTAACTCTCCAATGGCAGAGAAAATCTAAGTGATCAATCCTTCATACTGTGTTCCTCACCCTGTCAGTATACAAATTAATACTGAGAAAGGAATCGCTTACAGTGAAAAGGATGATCGTCTCTTCTATATTAAGGATATCTCTTTCTCACTTCGCGACCGTCGTGTCTTATGCGATGATACACAAAAACCCATCGTCACTTTCTACAATAAGGTTTGGTTCCTCATGCAGCTAACCAAGCATTCTAAAGTTAATTATTTACTTTTATTAATTTCATGTTTGCCCACCTGCAGAAGTAATCTAAGTTTAATTTTTCATTCTAACCACTGAACTAAACTAACTGTTAGATGACCTTTTTTGTTATAGTAAGTGTGTTGTGTTTTTTCCTACTGATTAACTGACCATGTTGTTCTAATTCATAATTTCTCTTATGCAGATTATGACGGTGCGTGAGCAATGGAAAGTTTTGAAGGGTGAAAGCAATGATTCATCTGATTTGCTATTTTGGGTGAAGGAAGTCAAGAAATCGTCGACGATCCCTTCTGAGATTACTAAATTAAACGTGTTCCTCGCAGGCAACAAAGAGGAAAAGAAAAGCGACTTTAGAGTGATCATTTATGGAAGTAAACACTCGTGCACTGTTTATGCCGGTGAATCTCCTACCATTATAGCCAAAGTATGACTACTTATGTTAGATGCATGTTTTTTATAAGCGGTAAAATTTAAATATATTAGGCTAATAACATATGCATGTTTTTGTGTGTAATGTAGATGGAGAATAATGGTGGCTTCAATGTCTTGGTGTATCCCAACGTGGACTACGCATTCATAGTGGCACTGCTTATGATTGTCAAGGACGTGTATTATTCTAATGAGTCCAAAGGTAGTGGACAAAGTAACAGCGCTGCCATAAAAATGATTTCAACATCTTTATCTCTTGATTCACACGACTAAAATAAATGTAGGAGTGATAATACAGTGATTACATTTATATTCATTTGACATATGTTATAAAAATAAAATAATTATAAAAAAGTAAAATTTTATGTTTTAAAAAAAAATTAATGTCAAATGAATATAAAATTGTATGTATGTGAGAGTGTCATTTCGTTTAACTAGTTAACTGTTGTATAAGAAAATCAAAGTAAAACTGAGCAAATAAATTCCAAGTACTCCTTAATATATTTATATAGATGTGTCTGTTGTTATCTTCTATACGACTTTTCTTATTATCTTTTATTATGTCAATCATAGAAGAGTTAACGATACCTTATATCTAGTAGATTATTATTAGCCTAATATATTTGAGTCGATTTCGGCTGGACAAGACCTTATCTTTTAATAACAAAACCAACCATAAGATTTTGTAGGTAAAAAACAATTATGGGTAGATAATTGAATATTGTCTCTAAAATAAAAAATTTAGAGTCATATCATCAATAAGGGTACGTACATTTGAACAATGACTATTTACAAATTAATTTATTCATTTAGTATTTGAGACTTTATAATTGATTTCGAAATTTCGTGTAACTTTAATGTCAACCACACTTCTTCTCCTTCTCTGATACGAAATAGACTTTTTAAGTTTGTGAATTTAAATCAATTTAAAAAACAGACTTTAAAAACATGTGATGATAGTTTAATAAATAAAAATCAGTTATTAAAATATATTGTAAACCCTAGAACTCTTTTCACTTTCCAACCTCTTCAGTCTAACAGCCAACTCGTATCCGGCGTTGCAGCAGCGAACTCGCTGTCCAACGTTCCAACCGAGGCAACTTTTATTTATGTAATTCGCAACAAGAGTTCTGGTTCATACGGTGTAGCAGCTTGACTAACTTTTGTGGCAACAGTGTAGCGACCCAATTAGTCGAAACTCTAAGCTTGAGGTGTTGTTATTGAGGTGGTGGAGATTGGAAAAGTGCACAAAAGTGGTTGTGTTCCTTTTAGTGCAAATTGTTGACTTTGGCCAACTGATATGACAAAAACCAAACTAACCTTTGTGCGGCAGTAAATTTTATTCAGCAGTGGTCCTATTGGTTCGGTGATTGGATTTCCCAAGTAAGTCATTCAGCAAGTTGGTCTTCTCCAAAAGCTAGTGTTTTACAGCACAATATAATGGTTGATTTCATTTAGAGGTGTGATGGTCTATTTAGAATTGATATGCACTTGTTCTAGTCTGTTTATTTGGTTGCATGGGACATGTTTGCACCATTGTTTTAGTGTAAAAGATATTCGAGTTCAGTAGTGAGTAAACCAGTGTTGTTTTGTTCCCAAATGGAGTGGTGTCGGCGCAGGTCTGGAATGTTGGAAGGGCAATTCCTCTGGTTTGAATCAACTGCCACGTGAACTTGTGTTCAGTGAAGAGTTGGTGTTCACATGTTGTAGACCATCACCACACACTAAGTTTTTTCGTCCTTGACCGTATCATCCAAAGTTCCTTCACTTTTGAAAGTCTCAATTACAATTTCTTCCTTAGTCTTCACGTCTTTACAATCTTCCGCAACTTCCTCATCTACTTATACTTGTTCTCTTAGCTTTTCAGCTTTTTCAACTTTTGCTTCGGGAAGAGTTGTCCTAGGCTGCTCTTCTTCCTCTAATTTTTTTGCCATTCAGAGATGGGGTTTCTTTAGGTTCTCCGATATTCGTATGTACTAATTGCAGTTTGTTTGTTGTTCTCAAAGATTTGTCTTTTGGAAAAGGCAACCTTGTTTGCTTTCCATATTGCAAAGTTACGCATACAGGTGATTTCTCTTCCAATTCAGGCAACCCTTGTACCTGCTTATTGTCTTCAACCTTGTGCACAACAAACTACTCTTTATCAATCAAATTCAAGACAAAGCTCTTGCCTTTCATTTGAACTCTGAATAATTCTTTATTATCTGAATCTTTAATCATGCAGGTTTTATCTTCAAATCACTAGTAAAAAATCGGGTTTTTACAGCGCACATTATGCCACGGTTCAACGAAAACCGCAGCATAATGGTGCGCGGTGGCAGTTTTGTAAATAAAACGAACATATATGCCGCGGTTCCCAGTAGAACCGCGACATATACCCCAGTCAAACTTTGCCTTTGACGCCACGTATGAATAAAAAATTAAATAACAGAGTATATGCCGCGGTTCTCTGCACAACCGCGGCATATACCCTGCCAATTTATTGCAGGTGCTGACTGGGTCAGTGAATTTGAAAAGTTACAGGGGGTATATGCCGCGGTTCCCTGGGGAACCGCGGCATATACCCCCTGTAACGTCTTAACTTCTCTGCTAGTCAGAGAATTTCAGAAGTTACAGGGGGTATATGCCGCGGTTCCCCAGAGAACCGCGGCATATACCCCCTGTAACTTCTGAAATTCTCTGAAAGGCAGTTGGGGAGACAGTTGTGCTGAACACGTTTCAGGGGTATATGCCGCGGTTCCCCAGGGAACCGCGGCATATTCGCCTATATGAAATTAATTTAATATTTATTTGAAATATTTCGAGGTATATGCCGCGGTTGCCCGCTGAACCGCGGCATATAGTTTGAAAATAATTTCAAAAATGCCATTTCTGATAATTTTTTAAATTTCTGATAATTATTTGCCCCCTGCATGTTACACAATGTCTAGACAAGAGAAGATAAGTTTTTGTGTATGTTTAAAGAGTATCAAAGTACCACAAGGATACTCTTCAAATATCAAGAGTTTAGTGTCAATGCAGGACTTAAAGCTTGTTGGCATGAAGTCTCACGATTGTCACGTCTTAATGCAACAGTTGTTACCGGTGGCTATTCGTGGAATTTTGCCCAAAAATGTTAGGCACACCATAAACAGGTTGTGTTCATTTTTCTCGTCAATATGTAGTAAAGCCATCGATCCTACAAAGTTAGATGAACTTCAAGGCGAGATTGTTATCATCTTGTGTGAACTAGAGATGTTTTTCCCTCCATCTTTTTTTGACATCATGGTACATTTACTTGTTCATTTGGTTAGAGAAATCAAGTTGTGCGGACCGGTATACTTAAGATGGATGTATCCTATTGAGCGTTATATGAAGATTTTGAAAGGGTACGTTAAAAATCCATATCATCCTGAAGGTTCGATGATTGAAAGGTATATTGCTGAAGAAAGTATCGAGTTTTGTTCAGATTACATGACATCAACGAATCCAATAGGAGTTCCTCGCACAGCATGGTTGAATAAATTTTCTACAAGTAAAAGCATCCGAGGTGTCAATGTGGTGACAAAAGATCGCGAAGAATTGTTGCAAGCGCATCTTTATATATTGAACAACACAGATGAGGTGATCCATTTTTTGGAAGCACACAAAACCATTGTTAAGAATAAAAATCCAAGACAATCAGAGAAATGGCAATTGATGGAGCATAACAAAACATTTATGTCTTGGTTCAAATCTGAAATTGACAAAGAGCCACATTCTTCTGAAACTTTATTGTGGCTTGCAAATGGTTTGAAGTTTGATGTCGTGTGTTGTACAGGTTATGAAGTCAATAATTGCACATTCTATACGAAGACTTTGGATGATAAAAGCACAGTACAAAATAGTGGAGTCAGTTTAGAAGCTGAGTCACTTCAATTTTCCACATCAAAAGATCAATCTCCTGTACTTGGATCAATGAGATATTATGGTATAATAGAAGAGATATGGGAGGTTGATTACACCAAGTTTTCCGTTCCATTGTTCAAGTGTAAGTGGTTTGACAATAAGAGTGGTGTGAAAATAGATGACTCGGGTATGACACTGGTTGATTTTCGCAAGGTGGGTTATCGAGACGAACCGTTTATCATGGTACATCAACCATCTCAAGTTTTTTATGTCAAAGATCCTTCGTCTGACCATTGGTATGTTGCTCTTCAAGGCAAAAAACAAATTGAAGTTAACGAAGACAATCTAATTAATATTGATATTGCTGACAACCATTCATTTCAAACTACAACAAAGTTGGATGACCAATCTGTAGTTGACGATGATGTACATGCAATTCGGTCAGATCATGATGAGGGAATATACATATGATGAATCCATATCTTTATGTATGAATTTTCAATTTGGATACTATTACATGTTTTGTTAATTTATATGATATTACATAAGTCTTGAAAGAAAATTTAATGTTGTTATTTATTTTGACAGATATATGGCTGATCATCCACATTCTTCAGGGGATGAGGCTCCCCCACCCAGATCCACTAGAGGACCCACTAGGATGAAACAACTATTAATCAGGAAAAATAGTGGTGAAAGAACTCCGGTGAATGTGAATGTCACCACGGGTGTGGCAACTGGCCCCTATGCAGATGACTTCCGATCATACCTTGGAGTAGTGGCACGTGATAAGATTAGCATTCTCATTCCATCTTTTGATCATGTGTCCGAGGGTGATCGGAACATTATTTGGCAAGATATATTGGTAAGTTAGTTAATAGCATTTGAATTATAATTTGTTTATATTGATAATTTTGTACTAATACAACTTTATTATGTTTTTTTCAGATGACATTTGACATTCCAAATGTCCCAACACTTAGAAATAAGTGTTTGTCAACTGTTGCAGAAAATTTCAGAAACTTTAAAAGCAAGTTGACATCAAGGTACATCTTTGGACACCTTAAACATAAAACTCCATGTAATGCATATAAGTCCATTGATGAGGAGACTTGGCGGGTTTTTAAAGAGAGTCGGATGTCAGAGGAATGGCAGGTTAGTGTAGTTCATATTATTCAATTCCTCATTAACAAATATATATCATATGAACTCATTAATTAATGTGTATGTGACAGGCAATTAGAAGCAAAGCACAAGGAACAAGTGCTAAGAACAAAAACCCCCACCTATTATCTCGTGGTGGGTATAGGAAGCTTGAGGAGAAAATCCTCAAGCAAAAGGCAGATGCTATACCACCATCTCAGAGTGGTAGCCCTCCTCAGCCTCCTTCTCCACCGTCTAGACATGAGAAATGGAAGTTGGCCCGTATGCGACCATCGGGCACCTACTCTTCCGACACTGCACGAGAGATTTCTGAAAAAATTGTAAGTTATCACTGTTCCTAAAATAATAAATATTGTCATTATACATACTACATTAAACTATTTAAAGAATAATGGTGTTTTGTAATGTTACAGGACGCCTTGGTTGAGCAGAGCTCCCAAGGCCAATTCACTCCAGAGGGTCGCCAGGATATTCTTGCTGCTGCAATTGGACGACCTGAGCACCCTGGACGTGTACGTGCTGCAGGTCCTGGAGTAGGCATTACGGATTATTTTGGGAGCTCTTCTCGTCAGCCTTCATATTCGTACAGCGATACACAAAGGATGACAGAAGAGATCACAAAAAAGGTCCGACAAGACCTTATGCAGGAGATCAGGGCCGAGGTGAGGGCTGAATTCCAGATGCTCTACCAGGAGCAGTTTCAGAGCATGCGCCCGATGCAGTCTCCTATAGAGGAACATGTGGTCCCTCCCCCTCCCACAGGTAAACTTAATAAACATTTATGTGCAATTATTTCTATCTCTTGTATAATCTAACATTTACTCTGACAGGGAGAAGCGGCAAAGGAAGTTGTTCCGCATCAGCCATCCCAGAGGATGACATGGACGATGGTAGTCCATGTCTGCTATACATTTTAGAAGAAGATGAGATGGTGCTGGTAGCTCGTGGAACAGAGTTTAGGTCAGCGACTGTATGTCATGGTATGCAACTATTAGAGGATGAGGTGAAGGTCTCAGTGGATGAAATGATCATGCCAGATGCCTCGGTTCCACTGTCCACGGAAGAGATTTTCACTGTGGAACAAGCATATAAGTCGTTTATCACTTGGCCTAAATTTTTGGTTAAACCAGTTTCTGACCCCTCGGTATGAAATTCTTCTTTACACTTCTCAATTTTAAAGGTTTTTGATGTCAAAACTTATCTTATCTTTTCATGTAACAACAGACGCAGGAACAACAGAAGATTCCTCTATCTGAGGATGACCCTCTTTCTTCATTGCATCTACTTGCTGACATCCTTGATGATAAGCCTTTGGAGGTTCAGTATGATGCTAATGTATTTGGGCATGGCTCTGAGGTCCCAATATACCTTAATAGCCAAGATGTCCGTGAGCTTGCGTCGGGAACACAAGAGTTGAATATTTCAATTATTCAACTATGGACGATGTAAGTCTATGACCAATTATTTATATATAAAATTGATTTATATATCAAGTATCCTTATATCAAAGTTAATTTTTGATTTCAGGTATATGTTTGGGGTCGCTAATAAGTTGGGGCGTTCTGATGATTATGGATTCATTGATCCCCAAGAAATTCATGAATCAAATGATTTTGACCATATCAACATGAGTCTGATAAGAAGTTTTGGAAGGGGCAAGAAAATATACTTTTTGCCTTATATATCCGGGTAAGTGAACTTTGTTAACATAATAATGTTCCATATGTGATTTTAATATTTAATAGTTACGTTATTATGAATTTCAGGCGCCATTGGCAACTTCTTGTTATGTCTGTGCAAGACAACTATGCTTTGTGGTTCTGCTCATTGCACAGGCCTCCTCCCACACAACTCAGACAAGCAATTGATTGGTAAGAACCTCAATGTTTGGACTTTCTTTGTTATATAACTGAATGCTAAAACATTTTTTTATATACAGTTCTATTCCAGCAAGTATGATGATGGACGGGAGATCAATTGCTAAGAGTAGAAAGATTGCTTGGATTTCTCTCAAGGTTTGACATATGCTAAAGTTTGACTTTGTTATAATTGTTTTATAACAAATGTTATTCACTAACTATTATCAACTGTGATGATATATTGTAGTGTAACAGACAAAATGGGTCATATGAGTGTGGATACTATGTAATGTATTGGATGACCCATATTGTTCGTTCTCACATCACAAGAAGCTGGGAAACGGTAATATTTAACTTTAACAAATTTTGATTTTTTAACAAATGTTGAATTCATATACACTAATTAAAATGAATTGTCTTTTGCAGAGATTCAAGACTACTACACCAGTTCCTGAGAAGTCACTACTATTCATTAGGAACGCTGCTGCGAAGTATATAGTT
This sequence comes from Vigna umbellata, assembly GCF_029865625.1. Lineage (NCBI taxonomy): Eukaryota > Viridiplantae > Streptophyta > Magnoliopsida > Fabales > Fabaceae > Vigna > Vigna umbellata. The sequence continues at coordinate 29,892,870 of NC_142167.1, read as the reverse complement.
AGATTATACAATAGCTCTTAGATTTAGATTTAAACAATGCATTTGATTAGATAGAATTTTCTTAGACTCTCTACTTTATTTGATGTTGAAATACATTTGAACATGTGTTTGTTATGTTGAAATTGAATTTCTGTAAATGTTTTTATATGCAGGTCTGTTTTTGTGGTAATGGATATCACAAAAACAGACCTGCAATTTTAAAAAACTACAGGGGAATATGCCGCGGTTCTAACCACAACCGCGGCATATAGTGCTTCGTTTTTTTTTTAAAAACGAGACATATGGCCGCGGTTTTGACACTAACCGCGGCATATTTGTCGGCCTATATGCCGCGGTTCAACCGCGAACCGCGGCATATAGTGCATTTTTTAATTATTTTTTTTGAATTTTTTTTTAAAAAAAATGAATTTAGGCAGCGGTTCCCTAGACAACCGCGGCATATTGCGCAGACTATATACCGCGGTTATGACCGCGGCATAAAGTGTCTGACTTACTACCGCGGCTGAATATGCCGCGGTTCAAGAACCGCGACGTATAGTGAAAATCAACCGCGGTAAAAGCCCCTCGCTGCACTAGTGAATATAACTTTATAGCCTATGTCTAGAAGTTGGCATACACTCAACAAGTTTTGGTCAATTTCAAGAACGTATAGAACATCAGTAATTAATTTCAAACATGTGCAACCTTTGATCGTGATGGTTCCTTTCTTCACTGCTATTTTTGCTCTATTTCCAATTATGACATTTGTTTTGTAGGTTGCATCAAGATCTTTGAATAATTCTTGATCGTAAGTCATGTGGTTTGTGCAATCACTATCAATTAGCCAATTTTCTGTTAATCTTGCAGTAGCAAAGCAAGAAACCACAAAAAGTTCTTCTTCTTGACCTTCTTCAACAACAACTTGTACATTCTCTTGTTTCTTTGATGACTTGCAGATTTTCTCCACATGACCTAATTGTCCACATTAATGGCATTTCACATCTGGTCTCCACATACACTTTGTATGTGGATGATTGTTTTTATACAAAAAGAACATGATGGAAAGACATGAGTGGATTTGCTATCCTTTCTGTGGTTGAAACTTCCTGGCTTTTTTTTTCCAGCAATTTAGCTGCCAAAGCCCCTTCAATATAACCTTCTTCTCTCATGAGTCTTCTTTGTTCTGGAGCTTGAAGTACGGTCAAAAGTTCTGCCAAGGTAATTGTGGAAAGATCTTTTGAGTTCCCTGAGGAAGTCAATGTGGCTTTATATCTTTCTAGAATTATTACAAGTATTTTTTTAACAATTCGTGAATCAGGAATCTCAATGCCAAGAAGAAGTATTTTGTTTGAAATGCCGAGAAGCTTGTCTGCATAATCTTTTATTGTCTCCGAATCTTTCATCTTCTGCATCTCAAGTTCTTGAACCAAATTCAAAGCTTGCATTTCTTTGATTCTCTCACTGATACCAATTGTTAGGTTTTAAAGTATAAGAGACAAAAGAATGAAAGGAAAACTGATGTATTTTATTGAGCATAAACAATAAATCACTAGTGCAGTCAAGGGAAATGACAACGGTTATTTTCGCTTATAAATAGCGGTTCCGCAACCGAAGCATATACAAGCAAGGCAAAAAGGTAGGCTTTTTGCCTCAGTTCTGAACCGAGTCAAAAGGATTTAGATTATGCCTCGGTTCACATACAACTGAGGCAGTAAAGTGTTTTTAATTTTTTTAATCTCAACCGAGATCGTTTCCTCATTACGTTCTGTTTTTATATGCTCTTTTGCTTTCTCTTTTCCTTTGCTTTTTAGTCTCAACCGAGTCTAGAATTCTTGATCAAACATAGCAAGAAAGAAGGTCCTTACCATTGGCAACTGGAATATAAAGATAACATACTGAAAAGGAAAACCATCTACATATGAAACTTGCTGCTGAGTTCTCACTGTTCAATGGAAAGTATGAAACCACAAACTTAACAAATAAAGTACATATAAATAGAACCTATGATTGTGCTGGAAAAAAGAAGGAAAGAAGATATGAATCATAGAAGGAAGAAAACAGATAGAAACACAATTTTGAGACCATAAATAAATAATATGTGCAGCCTTAGCCACATAACCTTCTTGACACAAACCAAAGAGCCTTTCACTCTCTCTTTCAGACTCTTCTTTTGATAGAACTGATAGCTTCTCAAGAACAGTTGCCTCTTCTCCATCATAGTATAGCTGTGCTTAGTGTCAGGGTAGTAATGCCCGAAAGACTCACTCCAAAATAACGAGTTCAGACTAACACTACCCATCAACGCGTTCTCACTACCTTTCCTCTGATTATCACGAACTAGTGGCACCCAAACTCCAACCTGCACTAACAACCCAGATTTTCAACCTCAATCATCACCATCCACCCCAAGACCTTTCCCAGCGAGCAATCAGAAGCCCTTGACGGAGGTGCAATTAGAGCTCTCCAATAGGCTTCAAATATGGACTCTGACCAAGATGATGGCCCTAACGGAAGTTGTAGGACCCGTATAAATAAAATGATTTCTTACCTTAAGTATTTTATTTTGTGGTATTATATAATAAATTGTGATGAAAAACAATGTTGAGAAATATTTAAGGAAAGGAAGAAAATTAAATTAATATTGGTTTTATAGTAAATTTCGAAAAAAGTTGAAAGAGTATTTAAGTATAATTATTTGCACGATTATATCAGTGGATGGAGCTTGGTCTAGTGGTTAATGTGAGTGTGCATGGGACGGTGTGTGTGCTTGGTCTCAAGTTCAAGCCCTCTTAAGACCAATAAGGCTCCGATGAGCGTGGAAGTGTCTTGTTTTGCTTTGCTTTTCATGCATTAAATGATGAAAGAGAAGGGTGAATGTTATATTATTTTATTGATGTTGAGGAAAGCACTTTTATGTTAATGCTTTCATTAATTGATTCCAAGAGGGAGCTTTATTCTCATTTAATCTCTCATTGGACCATTTCTTTTTTTTCCACTTTGCTTGGATGGGCACATGTTGTTTTCCACTTTGCTTGGGTGGGTACATGTTTTCTAGACTTAGTAGGCTTGTAAGTGACCTTGGGGGAGGTTAAAGCTTGGAGAGTGGAAAAGAGATTTTGGAGAGCAACCAAGTTTTGGGAGAGAAAGGAAGAGCCACCCTAGCCTTGGAGTTTTTGGACATCACTTGTAGGAAAGGAAACCTAAGAGCCTTTGGAAGCTAGCTTGGAATTGAGGTAAGGGGTTTAACTTGGGAATATAATATAGTGTATGATGGGTAGAAGGTGAATATTTTTAAAGTGATGATGCATTCATGACCTTGGTATAATATGTTTTACGTATGGATTGGGTAGAGGGGTGGTCATATGTTAATTCTCATTTTGCTATTGTATTGGGTATACTTTGGGGTATACATGTGGATTTCAAAATGGTGTTGTAAAGGGGTATACGATGGGTGCTTATATTTTTGAAAGTTTTGTTGTGTAATGGGTATATATGTTTTGGGCACCTTGGAATGATGCATGTTTATGGAAAATATCATGGGTACACTTAAACCATGTTGTATTGTGTATCATTTTGCATCCTTTTTACCTTGTATGAGTTAAACACCTTGAAAGGACACTAATCTATACTCTTTGACCAAGAGTGTGGGTAGGATGGGAGTAAGAGTTGTCTTCCATTGTTGGAAGAGAAAGACTTGGACTATGAAAATGAGAATGACTGTTGGTGAGGGGTGGGTGTCATTCGGTTTCATTCAAGGAGTGAAGTGTGATACTTTGAAGGAGTATAAAGAAGAGAAGGAGAGCTTAGAGAGAGTTTCTTCAAAATGGGTTGTTTATTTTTGTGATAGAAAGAGAAGATGAGGAAGAAAGTTAAACAAAGCACACAATTTTGGATGAAAAACCATGAAGGAAATAAAGGTTGGTGTCATGTGTGGAAGAGGATCATGAAGAGAGAAGATTGGAAAAGATGAGAGTCTTGAACTTTGGGGTTGAGAAAGAAAAAGTGGTGCATGGGTTGTTCACGTAAAAGAGAGAAGGGAAATTGAAGAGAAGAGGGAGGGGAGAGAAGGTTAGTGTCTCATGTAAGTGTTAAAAATTAAAAAAAATAAAAAGTAAAAGAGTGAGTAAGGGGTGTGGGACCACGAGTGTTAAATGAAGGAGGGGGAAGAGAAAAGGGGAGTGTGAGAAGAAGGGTTTCAAGTAAACATCAATGTTATTTCTAGGTTGTCTAGGACCCGATATCATCATGGACAACATCACATATTTTCTCTTCACGCAAAACAATGGAGAAAGATTATATATCATCAACATAACTAGCCATGAATTGTGTTTTCTACTTAAGTTCCCATATTCATACCATCAGTTGCAAGTGCAAGTTTTAAGTTCTTGGATCTGCACCAAATTCTAGAAATGTTTCATCGATCTTCTTACATTGTGGTGAATCAATTGGGTGTCGAAGAAGATTATCGCACTTTCTTTCGGTAGTGTGCCATTTAAGGTTCTTTGCATATTCTTTAACAGAGAACGTACGTTTGAACCTAGGTATTATAGGAAAATACCACATCACCTTAGTAGGTGCACCATCATTACCTTCATCACTAGTGTTTTTGTCATTTTTCTTTTTAGAACGGGATAAACCACATGTTGGACAATACTTTAGCGAAGCAAACTCCTTTATGTACAAAACACAATCATTAAGACAAGCATGTATCTTTTGATATTCGAGTCCCATTGAACATAATATTTTCTGGAAGCATCTCCTTCTATAACTCCAACAACTATGTGAAACTTTTATTAGTCCATCCATTCCTTGCTATTACACTAAACAACTTCAAAGTTGCAGACAGACGTGTAAAGTTGGGGCATCCTAGAAACAACGGTTGCTTTGAATCATGTTTAAGAGAATCATACAAATTAGCTCTTCCAAAATTATCTTCACCAACATCATGTATGATGTCCTCTAAATGATCACTCATCCATTCTTCCACATAATCTGTTCCTCGTGACGTGGTAGGCTGGTCCGGTACTTCTCCATGCCAAGTCCAAACGGTATAAGTTCTCATTATACCAAACATGAATAGATGGTCACACATATTGTCTAAGTCTTGGAGTGTTTGATTAAGACAACGAACACAAGGACAAACTCGTTCACAGACTTAGCATTTTATTCAACATATTGCAAGAACTCTAAAACACCCTTCTCATATTCTTCACTGATGCGACGTTCATTCATCCAGCTTCGATCCATACTATGTTCGTAATATACTTCATCAGTTTCAATTTTTTAACTCTCATAAGGTTAGGCCCTACCCATTCAGAAAAATTATTTTTCATAATTTGCTAAAACACATGCAAAGAAGTCTACATCATAAATTTGATAAGATTTCGGCAACATTTTGCATTGGTCTCCAATATACACGAAATAAGAGTAGTCAAGGATGGTCACAATCAAATATGCATCCGGAGAACAGTACAAATATTGAACCGAAATTTTATCAATCTTATCCATAAACTCCAACGTACATGTTATAGCAAATTATAAAAGATTAATCGTTTGTGTTAATCGTTTGTGTTAAATTTCAAATGAGAACTAAATTTCACTCAATTAGATACTAATAATTTAACATACCAATCATAACAAAACAACAAAACTTTATCACATGCATATTCAAAAGCCAATAACATGCATTCGCAAAAGCAAAAACATGCATACACAAAAGTCAATAACATGTATATCTCCAAAAACCAACAACATGCAAATCCAAAAGCCAACAACATACAAATTCGACGGTTAATAACATGCATATTTGAAAGTTAATAACATGCATATCCAAATGCCAAAAACATGCATACCGAAAAGCCAATAACATGCATAGACAAAAACTTTTAAACAAGAATGTTAAGCTTCTTAACCGATTACAAACGTAGTGGAGGAATTGGAGGAGTGGAAAACGCAAAAAAAAACTGTCCAAAACACAAGAAATCACCGCCCAAGAAAACCAGCAAATCTACACCAAAACACAACAAAAACTCATTTTAATCGGTTCAAATGGAAGATAATCCATCAAAGACTAATTTAATCGGAGTAAAAGTAAGTTTAAACGGTCCAAAAGACGAAAAACGTACCTGAAAATGCAAAACCGAGAGAGAAAACGCGAGGAGGAAGAAGATGAATAGTGCGCGTAACTGCCCCGAGATTGCGCAAAGAGTAATAAAACACCTTAGACGTCGGGGCCCTCTCCCATCGGACGTCTATAGAGACATCAGACGTCTAACATATGGGGCCTGGACGTCTATGTTTATTTAAAAGTTAATTTTGACGAAGGCTATATATGTCCGATATATGGGGCCCGGACGTCTATAGGGACATCAAACGTCCGACATAGGGGCTCAGACGTCTACTCTACGACATAAAAATGACTTTTGGTATTCTTTGCAACCATCAGACGTCCGACATAGGGGCCCGGACGTCTAAAGCAACGAAACAGGGCAACTTTTCACCTACCTGTCTGGTCATTAGGCGTCCGTCATGGGGGCCTGGATGTCTATAAGGAAATCAGATGTCCGACAAAGGGTCCCGGACGTCTAAAGCAATGGATCAGGGCAACTTTTCACTTACCTGTCAGGTCATTAGGCGTTCGACATAGGGGCTCGGACGTCTATGGGGACATCAGACGTCCGACATAGGGGCGCGGACGTCTAAAGCAATGGATCAGGGCAACTTTTCACCTACTGTCAGGTCATTATGCGTCCGACATAGGGGCTCAGACGTCCATAGAGACATCAAACGTCGGGGACGTGCCCGGTCGGACGTCTACAACATTAACTTATTTACAGAAGTGTCACCGGTTATTTTTTACGTGAGATATTCGAAAATCGAACGTTTAAAGGGTGACATTAAAGGCCTTCTCTATATTAGTGATCAAGCTTTTCATACGAACCATTACAGCAGGCAGCTCTAGTTCATGCACCGCAACAACAACCTGCCATTTACACAGCTCTTTCATGTTTATTTGGTGCAAAATATTTCAACTCTTAGTCCTCTAAAATGTTCCAACAACGATATTCATCATATGCAACCAAGTCTTGATCACGTGATTTCACTTATTCCTCTCCTCATATGACTCTCATTGTTAGAAAACTTGAAATTACTAGGAGAGTGACACGTAGTATTACAAACTTGATGTCTTTTGCAGTGGGTATTTGACTTTGGGCAGACGTCCAATCCTTTTGATAATAAATTATTTTGTATACAAATTATATGATGTGAATTTTCCTTTTTTTTATTACATGCAATAAGTAGATTATGGAAATAAGAGTAATTCGTGATGTATTTGATAAAAAAATGAATTAAACATGAATTTATGATAACGGGTAACCACTTATAACTAGTCATGAATTCTAAGAGTTTTAAGTATGCAATTATATAATAACATTGTTTTATGTGTTCCATGATCCATCACCAATATAAAAAGAAAGTCATCGATGAAATAACATATGATTGAACAAGTTATCTCTTCTAAAGTAGAGATTGAATTTTGCTTAGGTGTTGTTTAAATTTTGTTTGAGTTTTTTAGATTTAAAAGTTTAAGTTACACTTTGTTTAGACAACAAATTTAAAATTAGACATCTTTTTGTTTATTTTATTTTTAAATACTTTATTATGTACTTGAATTGAATAATTTGAAATATATATTTTGTTTTAGAAAATTTAATGTATTTCAAATTTTAGTTTCATGACTCAATAAATAGAATTAGAAAAAATAGCAGTAAATTAAAATCTATTATGTTCAATTTTTTAAAATTTTATAATTTTATAATTGTATACTTTATAATTTAATAATTTTTAAAATTATGTTTCTAGTTATGTTTCAATCCAAGTTATTTAATTATGAGAAAAATTAATTAAATATTAAAAAGATTCAAAGGATCTAATAAGCCAAAATTTGATAACAGTTAAGTAAAAAAATTCAAACCTGATTAATTTTATTTTTTTAATTTATCAATTAAAAAAGTGACATAGTGACAATTATGTAAATAATGTAAAACTTTTTATTCTAATTAGTCTTCATGTTAGTATAGAAAATGAAACAAGTTATAATATATTACAAAATTTCTATACCCTTAAATCTAGAGTTGGTGTAAAAAGTTGTATACTCAATTATTTTAAAATCAAAATGCATATTTTGTACTTGCACATCTCGTGCCAGCACTTCTAAACTTTGTTTCCTCCCTCTACTGTGCTCGCTTCAGCTCTTCCTTTTGTCACGGTGGTAGTTGTCGCACCCAACATTAACTGCTTTTAGTTTCTTTGCTAGCTCCTTGCACTCTTGCCGTCATTATTCAGTGGTTACTTTCGTGTGATTAATTAGGTAAAATGCCATTTTGATTTTTTTTTCTTTTGAATATTTTTTTCTAATGCATTGTCTTCTCTCGTATTCCTTTCTTGTACAAATCTGTAATTGGTTTTTTGGATTGCTTTGTTGGTACAGATCTGTAGATATGATTGATCATCAAATACTGCAATTTTATTTCCCTGAATTGATGGCATTATTGCGTGGAGAGACTGAAAAAAAAAAGTCATTGACGTGCATTGAATTGTCGGCCGGTTGAACGACAATTCAAAAGAAAACGGCGGTAGACATTTCAACATTTTTTGCCAACTTTTCTAATTACTTCATCTTCTTCGTATTGGCGAAGAAGGAACAAACGGAATACAACAGTTTTGGTTTGTTGATATCGATGTTAGACCAGGTTCATCAATGCAGTCAAAATCTTGACTTGGTCAGTATATACAACAGTAAATGACAGATAGTTCAATTGGAAATGGTATTAGTATTGGTAAAGTTCAATTGTGTGTATGTATCTGACGCGTTTTATTTGATAGATACCATAAGTAGTTGGTCTATAAATTGGCAAATACAAGACATAAATAAAGACAGTGTTGTTCCTTCAAATACCTTCCTCTCATCAATGGCAGATCAGGTCTCAGTTATCAACCCTTTCTACTGTTCAGCTGATTCTATCACTTTACAGGTTAATACAGAGAAAGGAGTGACTTACAATGAAAAGGGTGATCGTCTCTTTTATATGGACGATACTTTTTTTACACTTCACAACCGTCGTGTTTTATATGATAATACACAAAAACCCATCGTCACTCTGTACAATAAGGTTTGCTTTCTCCTGCATATATCTGATTTCTTTAATATTCATATCTTATTAGTTTTAATTAATCCTGAGTGAGAAAATTTTCATAAGGTGGATCGGTATTATGTGTATCGCTACACTATCCATGTTATTTTTATTCTTAATTAATATCCGTTATGCAGGCCGTGACGATTCATGAGCGATGCAAAGTTTTCAAGGGTGAAAGCACCGATTCATCTGAATTGCTGTTTTCCGTGGAAAAAACCAATAAATCGATTCCACCTGGGATTGCAAAATTGAATGTGTTCCTCGCAAACAATGAAGACAAAAAAGAAAGTGACTTTAGAGTGATCATTTATGGAAGTAAAAACTCTTGCACAGTTTATGCCGGTGAATCTCCTATCATCGTAGCCAAAGTATGAGTTCGTATATCCTTTTACATGTATTAGTAGTTCTTTGTTTTTTATGAGAAGTAAACTTGTTATTAATAGAATTAATCTTAACTCAATCTCTTTAGACACGATTGTTAAAATGATATTTGTTCTTATTTGTATAAATTAATTTATTTTTGCTAATTATAAAAAATTTAATATATCTTTTCGTCGAAAAGAATTATACATTCACATCAAACAAGAAAATTAGAAACGATATAATAAATTTAAATCTCAACTAAAATGTACTTTAAAATGTCCATATTAAAGTAAATCTAAGTCTAATTTAACATTATTTAATAAAGTAAAGTTTATCTTCACTTTACATACATACTTATAGTAGATTTTGCTTATATAACAGATATGAAATCTAATAATCATACTATAATAACTTCACTTATATACCTATATACTGTAGATATTTATGAAATCTCTAAGAATTATACTAATAACGTATGCATGCTTTTGTCTTTAATGTAGGTGGAGAATAATGGTGGCTTCAATGTCATGGTCTATCCTAACGTGGACTACGCATTCATAGTGGCACTGCTTATGATTGTTAAGGATATGAAATTCTCTAATGGGTCCACTGATAGTACACAAAACAGTATTGCTCTATCGTTATCGCTTTGAACAAGCCAGTAAATAAATGTAATATTGTATAAGAAAATTCAAGTAAAATTGAGCAAAAAAATTGCAGGTCCTCCCTAATCCACCTGTATTATGTTGTATATGACTATTTCTGTTATATTTTTTTATATCAATGATAGTTATTGAAACCTTATAGTTATTATATCCGAAATGTGTGGGACAAGTTTTTTTTTTACCATAACTCTTGTAATAACAAAACCAACGACACAATTTTATAGGTTAAAAAAAACAAAAAGAAAATTACTAATAGGTAGGGAAAACTTATCATGAAGTTAGTCAAATCAACAGTTACCAATAAATGCTATGTGAATAACTTTACTCACGAATTATTCTTTAAATAACTTGGTTATAGGCAAGCTATTCTTTTATAACATGATCACCAACTTATTTATGTATAATTTATTTAAATTGGTAGACAAGTAATGGATAACTATATGGTGATTTTGTTCATGTGTTTCATAACCTTATATTTACGCAAACACGGTAAGTTAAACTCATAAAATTTATAATTATACATTAAAAAAAACTTGATTTATTGAGAGACGAAATCCCTCGATAATAACTAAAATTTATCAATAAAACTAATTTTATTTAAAATTATTATAGTTAAATAATGTAATTGAATTTATTTTATTTCTTTTATTTTTTTCACAAGTATTTTAGAATCATTACATTTTTAATAGATTATGCACGTTTAATTGTCAAAATTTTTGAAACACGTTTCGCACTATATTAAAGTTTGAAATTTAATCAGTTTTAAATAACCCATGATATTTTATAATTTGGAGAATTACAGGTACTATAATTATGCACTGGTATCAACTTTATACACATACAAAATTGTTTATAATAGAGATGGTCAAACAATTCATGGTTTTACACAGAGATAAAATCAATTTTGAAACAAACAATTAACAAACAAGTTCTTCCAACAATCACACATGCAGATGGAAATAACCCCACTCTCAAAGTCTCAAAATTTATCCTTTATCATGCAAAACATATAAGCCATACAATATATTATATTCATTGAATACATTACCCCTGTCCTTATCACTCTGAAATACTCAAGTTTTATAACCAGCGACAACATTGCAAAGATAAAATTCTCAACATTAGTTCTACCAAACAATAAACACATCATCATTCTAGCTCTTATACTCCTTTCAAGTTAAACACACTATGAATAAAAAAGAACATACCAAAACTGTGAAAAACCACTCATGAACCTAATAAGATGATAAAATTAATTAAATTCATTTAATCAATTATAACTCGCTTAACATTTCATCAACATACAATTTGAAGTATTCAATAAAGGGATCGCAAGTCACCCAACAATCAATAAATTCCAGTGCATTTTGGCAAACAAAATGTAAACATCAATTCGTACAATCATGCATTGCATTTCAACCTGGATTCAATTCCTCTTTCCTATAAGCTTTCACTCCATTAAACATTCTTCATTCGCGACTCTTGAGTCTCCCTTTTACTCTTTGGTTTTTCTAAGTGAGTTTGTTTATTGCTCTACACTCTCCTTTCACTGCCTTTAAATAAGTATCCTATGAACCCCCAAATAGAACACTCAAAACCTTAAGGTTATCCTCGCGCCACCCTTGGATTCCCTAACCCTCATCCTTGCGCCACTTAACCGAAACATTACCCTCCTTTATCGCCATTCACTCCCCTCTTCCACTACTACACAACACTCCCGCTGGCCCCTAGGGTTAGCGGGATCAAAAAGGAAAAAAGAAGAGAATAGAAGAAATGGGGGTCTCTCGAATGGTGACGAGGCTAGGGTAACTTTGTTTCCTATTTTCTCACATGGTTTCTCTTTCTTAGTCTAAAGCAAACAAAGCAAAATAAATAAATAAATGAGATAAAAGTAACAAAAAGAAACAACACTTTTAATTCTACCACAATTCGAGTTCTAAACCATCTATTCCACAGACAACAAACACACAACTCTACCACTACATCGAATCATTCGTTTTGTTTACAATGTTAACCATTTAAGTTATTCTATTTCGCACATAACACATATTACACATTTATAATGCAAACAATTAATTATTCACACCACATGCGACTTTATCCACATATAGCACCAGAATTTACTAGATACAACAAATAGACTTTATCATCCACTCTTATGCTCATCAATCACTTACTCAAGGACATCCCAACACTCATTCATACTCCAATTCAAAATCACAAGTCAAAACTGACCCTGAACATGCCCATTACTCTCATTCCTTGAGTACCAACGCGTTCCACTGTTTCCTAGGCTTGAACCACGTCCATTCTTCATCAAATTCGTCATTTTTCACCAAAATACATTGTGATAATCAATTATCTCAGTGAAAATCACCAAGAAACATCACGCAAGAAGGGATAATCGATTATTCCCACAACTAGAGTTAATATCAACACCCAGTAATCGATCATCATTAGTGATAATCGATTATCTGCAAAAAGAAACACATCCTAGATATAATTCATGTCTGTAAACACACATAAAACAACCCTAAATCACGAGGAAACTTCCCCAAAACATCATTCATGCATTCAAGCATCACAAACCCTTATAAACATACTCAATTACATGCATCACAAAACTTGAATAATCCAAATTCAATCATTATACATAGTATAACTCAAACAACACAATTATAATGCATACGATTATTACCACACTCTTACACATACATTTGCATGGAAAACTCCCTTAGCATTAAACCCTCCGTTGGGATAAACCAACAATCACACATACATTCATAGGGAAAACCCAACACAAAAATATTACATAAATCCTACGCGCATGAATACATAAACCCTTGTCCAACAAGAGCAACATACAACCATAATCATAATCATATAAACATATATCAACAAGGATTATTAATCAAAATAACCAAGAACACATATAACATACAATAATTAACAAACAAAGGTAAGTTTCTCCATACCATGGGCAATTCTAGGACTTTATCTACACTCTAAAACACCACTAATCTCTAAGGTTCTGCAATTTTTTCTCTTCTCTCCCAAAACCGCCTCTCTCTCTCTCCCTTTCTCCCTCTCTCCCTCTCTCTCTTTTCGTTTTAGATGTAGAATAAAAGTGCAGCCCTAATTTTCCCTTTCTCCTTTTTATCTTTTCTTATTCTATCTTTTTCTTATTTTATCTACTTTTTAAAATACCAATAATCACAAAATACTTTAAGCGTCACGTAGCCCACATTTTATTATTCAAAATTATTTTTCTTTCATTACTTTCTTCACCCCCATAATTTCATTTCTAGACCAATTAAATAATAGTAAAAGACTCTTTTGCCATTAAGCCCAAAAATATAATAAACCCAAAAGTTTTCCTAAACTCTCTTTCTTTCTAGAGTTTGGCCCACACCTATTCAATACTAAATTATCCTTCTATCATCAATCCAATACATCATATTGATAATAACACATCACACAAATTATCAAAATAACAACATAATAATCATGTATTCTACTTAATCAATTATAACATTAAATAATAAACATAGTAATTATAATTCTAGAAAACATCCAACCATCAAAGACCAATTACTAAACAACCATATACAATTCTCATAACTACATTATTCCCTAATTATCACATTTTCCCAAGGTCTTACATCTAACGCATTTGTTTCCCATTTTCATGTTAATGCAATTTTGTTTGTTCTACTTATTTTGTTGTAATTTCCAATTTCAATCTTACAACTTATATTTTGTCATGTAGAATTTCACTTTCTATTTTAATTTAGCTTCCTCCTTTCGTTAGTTTCAATTACAATTTGTGACGCGATGATTCTCGGCTTCCAAAGGGACGAGCGGTTTAATTTGATTTATTACTCTTGTTATTGTTACTCTACTTTTTATTCCATGCTTGTTGAAGTTTATTTTGATTATTGCTTTCACAAGTAAAATCACTAGTACAAAAGCACCATTTAGTGTCAGTGTTTTTCGGCCTTTCACGACGAATTCAAGGCCGACGTCATATTAGAAGACGTTAAATTGACATCAAATTTAAAAAATTCGGCATTACATTAATTAACGTTAAATTTTATCAATATACGACATTAATGAATTTTTTTTAATTAATTGTGATCCTTTTTTACAACTGAAAAACAAAAAATCAACAAATTTCAGTTTTTAGTATTTTATATAGTACGAACTATGAACATGCAGTGTAGTATCAACAACAAATAACAAACAACAACAACAAACAAGTTCAACCAAACAACAACAACAAACAAGTTCAAGCAAACAACAACAACAAACAAGTTCAAGCAAACAACAACAACAAACAAGTTCAATCAAACAACACAACAAGCAAGTTTAACAAATAAGTTCTTCAAAACGAAAACCGAAACTAACCTTCAAAAGGCGGGTTCGTCGAAACAAAGTGTTGCCACCTGTGAGAGAGAAAGTAGAATGCGCCTGTGAAGGACAAGAACACGAAAATAATCGGTCAAAACAAACCTAAATCATACCTAAAGTAGTTAATTAACATGCATTTGTATCAAATGAAAGAAAGATTACATGTAATGGTCATCAAACTTCGTTCGAGAAAAGTTTGAGCAAAGAAAAGGTTCTTGCGCGCTAAGATAAAGTGAATGAATTTTCAATCTCCCGCTCAAATTTTTATTGAATTCACTAACCTTTTGACGTCCAACGCTAGGGCACTCGACATTTTAAAACCTTTTGACATTTAATTCTAGGGCATTCGACGTCATACGTAAGTATATTTTCACCTTCGAGTCAAATACTTTTGAATATTTATCCAATAGAACGTTAGACTTCTCAATATTTGACGTCTTATAACAAATTGACATCGAATTACAGTTTTAAACGATGTCTAATAATTGCATTTATTTACAAAAATGTCACCAGTCATTTTTAACGTTGATTATTCAATGGTTGGACGTTGAACGCATGACGTTATGCGCTATTTTTGTACTAGTGAATCCATGCTGAATTAGTTTTGGTTTCAAGAGAAATTTTCATTCCAGTTTTTATGGTTTCATGTTTTATTGTTTACAATCCCCTAATTCTTGTTCTTTTGAGAAAAAAAATTACTCAATAAACTCAATTGAAGTGTGTTCCATAGATTAACACCTAGACTGACCTCTATACTATATTAGTTTAAGGGGTAACTTAGTTTTATTTGATGAGGCTTCTACGACGAGAAAAGTCTATCATCCTCTGTTGGAGCTTCTGTAGGTCAGCATATTGCTGGACGCGTAAGGCCTCGAGCTCAACATCTTGTGTCCTATGTTGTTCATCCTGTTGTTGATAAGCAATTAAATCTGTTGGTGGAGGGTGGACACCTGGTTGACCTCCATCTCTTGCGATAGTTATGTAGAGTTTATAGTGGTGACCATGGAGAGGTGAGACTGGGGAAACGTTTTACTGAGGCTCCATGGTGGGTGCCAAAGTCGTTACCCAAATCTTGAATGTGAACTTTGCGGACAAGTGACAAGATCCTAAAGAAGTTAAAATCTATAAGTGAGTGTGAGTGTTATGAAGTGTGTATTCCCTGAGAAATAGTAGTTGAATTTATAGGATCAATATGAGTCATAAACCTTTGTTCCTATTAAAATAATACTTATCTAAACAACAATATAACATATAGTAACACAATAATAAATAATAACCAATATATATTGAACTACCTATGAGTCTTATTTGGCCACACTCTTTAATGTCTATTGGACTAAGAACAACTTCAGCTGTATTTCCCTGAATTGATGTGGAGAGACTGGAAATACCAATAATTGGAACAAAAGAAATTACTGGAAAAAATGTCATTAACGTCATTGAATTTTCGCCTGTTGAACGACAATGCAAAAGAAAAAACAAACGCAGTAGACATTTCAACAATTTTTTTTTTTTGCCAACTTTTCTAATTACTTTATCTTCGTTGTATTTGCGAAGAAGGAACAAATGGAATACAACAATTTTGGTTTGTTGTGTGTTGATATCGATTTTAGACAACGTTCTCTTTTCCCGTTTTGTCTGCTGAAAATTTCTCATATATTATATTGGATCACTTCTTTAAGTAATTGAATGTATCACATTTAAAGTTTGGTCTTCTGTATCATTATTATATTAATTTTGAAAATTCAAAGGCAAATACACGAATGTTTTAATTAAATTGATGTTGATGGTTATGAAAATTTTGGAAGATAATTTCAAATTAATTAGTTTTATAAGTATATGATTTAGTTTTGCATCCATAAAAATAAAATCTTTTGTTTAGTTTTATAACTTATAATTAAATGATTTACGATAATTTATTTAAAATGAATAAATAATTTGTACCTTAAATTGTAAAAAAATGTTTAGAATAGTTTAAAATATCACTACAAAAAATCAGATTTTTACCGGGGGTTATTTTTTCCGTTTCCGGCGGTTTTAACCCCCGGAAAATATGTTACCCGCGGTTAGGAAAACCGTTGGGAAAACCTGCGTCGCTAAGTAATTACCGGCGGTTTTTTTAAAAACCGCCGCAATTAGCGGGGGTTTTGAGAAACCGCCGGTAGTAGTGGGGGTTTTACTAAAACCGCCGGTAGTAGTGGGGGTTTTACTAAAACCGCCGGAAATAACCGGGATTAAGCAAAACCGCCGGTAATTTGTGAGGGTTTATGAAAACCGCCGGTACTTTTGAGGGTTTTCCAAAACCGCCGGAAATGTAAATAATTTAATTTTTTTTATTATTCAAATGACTTGATTATCATTAATAAACCAAAATTAAATAATATGAAACCAAAATTAAATGTAAACATTAAATATAAACCAAAATATTATTATATAAATTGTAAACATTAGAAATACAATTAATGTTTCTTAAAAATTAAAATTAACATGTTATGAATAATAATTATAGTTTTGTACTTCTTCAATTGTCTTCATCATTTGATACTTTTTCATTGTCTTCGTCATTTGGTACTTCTTCATTTCTTCTATCATTTGATATGCTTCCTTTTTCAAATACCTAAAATATAAAACAATAATTAGTTAATATTTTAAAACGGTTCAATTCACTAATATCTCTTTTACCATCACAAAGTAAGCTAGTACTTGCAAATTACACAACATATCAAGATTTTCTAATGGGTTTTACCGAAGTTTTTTAAGGCTAGGCTTCAATATCTAATGATGAATATAAAAGAATGAAATGCATGAGGGGAATTGAGTGAAATAGAATGAAACGGGACAAAGGTACCATTTCTATGTTTGGAAATCAATCATTTAATAGATAATACCATCCCCGTGCCCTCCAAATTCAAGGGAGAGAATGGGAAGGGTCCTTTTCATTCAATCCAACTAAACCTCATTTCACTTCATTCCATCCCTTTCAGTCAGTCCAAACATAACCTTTTAGGTTTCCTATCTTCCTCTATCCCTCTTAATTGGATTATTTTCCTTTACCTGTAAATAGTAAGTTACTAAACTTCAACAAAGGAAATACATGTTCAAGTATAATTCTAAAGGACCATCACCTCAAATTCTCTATCAGCATCACTATCTGCTTACTTGTTCAATTTTGAAACTGAGTTTTGGTTGTGCAGAAATGGATAAAGCCACAAAGGTTCTTCTTTCAGGAAAACCGAGAAAGCACTTTCTAGTCCATTTTTAATTTGCTGATTGATGAAGCATGATGAGAGATTTCACAGAAGAGAAGGTGGGGGGCAACATGGAACCTGAAATCACATGGCAGTTATCTAAAGGTGAGTGAGGAGAGTTCAAAAGTTATTGGGACACCCAGGGTTTGTGAGATGCACTGGGTCATCACCATTTATGCTACACCAACAAAAATTAATGCAAAAATTTATGCTACACCAATATACCATCACTTTCTGTAACATGTTACTGCTCTCAGTTAAGAATTGTTCTAACTGATTCCCTTCCCTTTTCATTTCCAGAAGATCAGCCTCAACCTTTGGGATGCTTTCCACATCACTGGACAATCTGTTGATCTCATCCCTGTATTCAGAAACAGCAAATTCTTGCTTCTACAAATCAACCTTCAACTGCTCAATCTCTGTATAAGACAACATTCTCAATAATCTCTGTTAAAACTTGAAAAAGATAAGTTGATATAAACTCATTAACTACATAAGAAACCAGATGGCCAATAAAAAAACTATTCACTTAAGGGTTCCTAATAAAAAAGAGAAATGCTACATATTTCAATACATTCTTTGTTACTTTCTTTATCAAAAGATTGAATCTGCACTCTATTAGAGACATACAAACAGAGACTATTTCATCCTAGAAACATACTTAGGTATATATAAAATCTACACCCACCACTATTTATAAAATAATTTATAACTTGGAAAGATACAAGTGTTCATAAGAAAGGAAGTTTTTACTGAATCTTCCCACTCACCATGTACGTTAATGCATATATTGTCTGACATGTTGTGTATCAAGCATTCAGAAGGACCAACAAATTCTAGAAAGATAGTTAGGTGGAGATTTTAAGCATCTAATTAAGAGTTTGATCATGTCTAATGCATAATCTTTACTTGTTAATCTAGTAATCAAGTTAAAGAATATTCTTGGTGTATAAAAATAAGAATACAGTAGTACCAAGTTCAAAAAGGAGAAATGATGGCAACTATATATATATATATATATATATATATATATATATATATATATATATATATATATATATATATATATATATATATACACATACATATAGCAGCAAGAATAATTTTTGCTTAAACTACCTGCAGATTTTTGCTTAAAACTGTTCCTTTTTATAGCTTTGGTGCTTCTTCTAGTTGCTGCTATACACACTTACAATCATTATGAACACTTGCATCTTTGGCTTAATTGAAAGTCCTTTTTTCCACAATCAGAAAGCTCATTCCACAATCAGAAAAGTAGTGAATTTTGTTCATCCTCTTTATAAAGTTTAGGTTGTCATAACTATCTTTTAGTTCAACTCATAGTGCATATAGTAGGTTCTTATTCTTCGACATAGTAGCTAGATTTTCATGTTACTCAAATTTGCATTCACAGAAGTTAATATTACATTTACATATGCATTATAGTTTTAGACTTTAATCTCTGATTCAGCTTTGCATCCTAGAATAGGCTATCATGCATTAATTTTCATTTGCTGCTATACTTAGTTTCAACTACTATATTGTATTTTCAGTTCCATTTTATCATTATAGCCTTAGCTGTACAGTTCATAGCACATTCATTTTTCAAGTTACCTGCTGATGATGTGGCAAAGATTGTATCGTATCCACCACCGGTGATCTATAAGTCTTGGACAATTTGCAAGCTACAATTCAAGAAGAAATAATCAAGAAAGTGTAAATCATACCAGTTATATAATTCATAGATTCATAGATGAAGGAAAGAAATAAGAAATAGTTCTTGCTGCAAATATCAGTACCACTATAAAGCCCAACTCATAAAGTCCAAAGCCTGACAAAGCAACCAGGGGAAATGCAGAGAGGGCTTAAGAACCTATAAAAGCAAAACAAATTACTCACCAAAATTATTTGTAGAAAAATAACTTGCAGAATGGTAAAAATCCTATCTATCAGTGTAATTGGAATTAATCATGATCACTAACTGGGAGTTATCAAAAGAAGGAGGGGTTAGTACATTTCTAAAAGAATTAGAGCTAGCTGTCCAAACAAGAAAAATAGAAACATCTTTAAACATATGAAAGTATAAGTATTGCATGGATAATCTCAAAAAGTTCAATGTATGTGACTGCAAGATGGAAGGAAAAACAATTCCAGGATCTAGACAGGAACCAACCTCACTACATTGCGCCAAAGTCCACTGAATCCAACAAAAATTTGGAGGGTCGAAGCAACGATAAGTGCGCCCTGCGTCCCACGCATTATCCTCTCAAATCTCTGCATATTTATCACTAATCAGATAAACAAGGATCAGTAGATCGATCAACGAACGAGAGAGCCAAAACCAAAGAGTCAAGATCGAACACAGTCTTACCTCGACCTCGACCTAAGATTGGTCAGTGCGGGAGCGGGCGAGAGCACCTCGACCTCGCTCAACCCGCAAATGCCTCGACGCCTCGACGCCTCCACCTCGACGCTCAACCAAGCAGGAGAAGATGAACATGAAACCAAGTAGGAGAAGACGAACACGAAACAAGCATGAGAAGATTGTGGTGCGGGGAAGGATTTGGGAGAAATTTTGACGAAGGCGCGGGGGAGGGAGTTTAGGGTTTAGACATTTTTAGATTAGATGAACGACTGAGGAGCGGGGGAGGGGATATGAGTTGGGTGGAAAGTTTAAAAAAATAATAAAAAACGCTACCTGCGGTTTAGACATAAACCGCCGGAAAGTTTTTGGGGTTTTTAGAACCGCCGGAAAATAACCTCTCCTAAAATTAATTATTTTTGTAGTGTATAAGGATTAGTTAACTATTTTAATCTTCGTCAGTGGCTAAATTTTCGCCCATTTGATTATTGTTTAAATTTTATAAATTAAAAGAAACTCGAAAAATTATAGGCAAAGTTATATATATATATATATATATATATATATATATATGCAAGACCAAACTATAAGATTGAAAATTAGCAAATTGTTTGAAATTTTAATACAACCCAAGGAAAACCTTTCAATCGTTTAAAATAAGTATAGGTTTAAACCCTTTAGTTGTCCCTATTTATGTGAGGTTTTTCCATTTTGATCTCCTTCTTGTTAGAATCCCAATTGAGTCCTTATAAGTGTTAATTTGAATCAATTGAGTCACTCCCGTTAAATTTAGTTAACGGGGTTAAGTTTTTTGACAGGTGAAAGAATGACGTGTTAATTTTTTTAAACGTGTCATGTTTAGAGTTGAAACTTGGCATGAATTAGGCATTTGGCAATCTCTTTGGAGCTGCGGAAGACATAAACCTTGGACATGTCGGAGAAGCCCAATTCATGAACCTAGACCTGGGTGCCGAAGAAGACGACGCCGACGAGTGCGTTATCGGGAAGAAGGCCAATCGTGCAACGAATCGCTGATTTGAGGAACTTGATCTCCTCCTCGATGAGACAAATGTCGAGGAGGAAGAGAGGAAAACGGGGATGGCTTGAGGGAATTGGAGAGGGGGAGGATGTACTCGACAGTGGTGTATTGGGGGTATAGTTCGTAGGGGAAGTTGGTTTCTAAGATGGCGTGGTATTGAGGGGGGAAGTGGTTGCACTGATAGCAGAAGGGGCAGATTCAGATCTTGGCAGTGAATTCGACGCGGGAGAAGGGGTTGAGGATCTGGGCTCGCCCTCTCCGACATCCTCGATCACTCACCCGCGGCGGCACCGACAATTCTATTTCCCTGGGAAACAACTCTCTCTCTCTCTTTTTCAAATTCTAATTACAATTAACAATCTCAATTTCACTCGCCCTGCTTTTCTCTGCATTCAACTCCTTTTCTCTGCATTCAACAACAACGAACCCTAAAGACTTTACACAAGGTTCACAACCACATTCCTCTCACAACCACATTCGTCTCAGATTTTTAATCAAGAATGAAATCGAAATCTCATATTTAACTTCATTTTACCCTAAATCCTATATTTCAGAAATCCAAATTATTCAAATTTAACAACTTGCCAAATGCCTAATCCATGCCACGTTTAAAAAAATTAACACGTCATTCTTTCACCTGTCAAAAAACTTAACTCCGTTAACTAAATTTAACGGCAAGAACTCAATTGGAGATTCTAATAAGAAGGGGATCAAAATGGAAAAACCCCACACAACTAAAGGGTTTAAACCATAAGTATATTTTAAATAATTTAAATAACAGTGCTAGATTATTTAAATCGTTTTAAAAGTATTATAGTTAAACTTTAGAGTGGCTACTATATATTTAATTGATGTATATATCATGTTAAGTTTAGTTTTCATTTAAGCTTCATACGAATTATTAAATTAATATTAAATTTTAAACATCTGATTAAACAGGTGATAAAATATATCTTTCATTTGTTAAAATGCACATATTAAACTTTAATTTTGTGAACCATTTATTCTGTTCTCTCCAAATGCTCTTAATTGTGGTAATGCATATTTGATTGTTGCGTCTTATTTGTGACCGCTTTTATTCATCAATGCTGTCAAAATCTTGACTTGGTCGTGTGTGTATATATATATATATATATATATATATATATATATATATATATATATATATATATATATATATATATATATATATATATATATATATATATATATATATATATATATATATATATATATATATATATGTATGTATAAAACGCGTGTATATGACAGATACCATATACATATGTGTACACTATACTGACATAATGGTAAAGTTCAATTGTGTGGTGCTCTATATATTAGGATATACAACACATACTTGAAGAAAACAATTTGGTTCCATAAGTCTCCAATGGAAAACAAAGTCTCAGTTATCAATCCTTCATATTGTGTTCCTCACCCTGTCAGTATGCAAATTAATACTGAGAAAGGAGTCGCTTACAGTGAGAAGGATGATCGTCTCTTCTATATTAATGATACCTATTTCTCACTTCACGACCGTCGTGTCTTATGTGATGATTCAAACAACCCCATAGTCACTTTCTACAATAAGGTTTGGTTCCTCATTCTCAACTTAATTACTTTTTCATTCTTGCCCCCATCACTAAACTAACTGTTAGATGACGTATTTTGCTATAGCACCAAGTGTTAAGTACCCGTTTATAATTCTTTTTGCTAAAATTAAGGTTTATTCTTAATTTCTGTCTTCTTTTTTACCGTTTCATTGATTGATGAATATTCTGACTTATTTAAAAATTCACAACTTATTATATCTAATTAGTCTTCAGAAGAATGCAAAGTTTTCAAGGGTGAAAGCAGTGATTCATCTAAATTTCTATTTCGGGTGAAGAAAATGAAGAAATCGTCAACGATTCCGTCTGGAATTACTAAACTAAACGTGTTCCTTGCAAACAACCGAGACGAAGAGAAAAGTGACTTTAGAGTGATCATTTATGGAAGTAAACGGTCGTGCAGTGTTTATGCAGGGGAATCTCCTACCATTGTAGCTCAAGTATATGACTATACTTATTTTGATGCATGTTTTTCATAATTAGTAAAATTTGAATGTATTAGTCTAATAATATATGCATGTTTCTCTCTGTAATATAGGTGGAGAATAATGGTGGCTTCAAAGTTTCGGTCTATCCCAACGTGGACTACGCATTCATATTGGCTCTACTTATGATTGTTAAGGATACGGAATGTTCTGATACTGAAGAAATAGATGCTCTTAGTGCCATACAAATGACTTCAAGCATTTTATCGCTTGTATAAGAGAATCTAAGAAAAAGTGAGGAAATAATATTTCAAGTGACTCCACGTATAGATGTCCCTTGTGTTATATATTGTATGAAAAAATATATTTTGACACAAATCTTTTAGAATATTTTGATACAATATATTATCATTTTTTAACTTGTTTATTATTTATTTATTATTATACTGATGTATTTTCACCAGTACAATAATAAAAAAAGACACCGGTTAGTTTTCCTTATAGGCATCGGTTGTAAAACCGATGCATACATGGATGAGGTAAAAACGACACGTTTTATGCCTCGGTCAGATGTCGAGATAAAACAGTACAGAATTATGCCTCGGTTATCTAAGAACCGAGGCAGTATATTTTTTTTTCTCAGATTTTAGTACATAATGGAACCGTGCTCTTCAGATCCAAAAATCAATTTTCATGTCACAGAGAATTCCCATTGCTGTTGATGGATCATGTGTAAACCTTCAACCCGAGAAGTGGCTCTGACGGCTGAGTGGTGCAAGTGAAATTGTTTTTCAGCAACAAGAAAATCCCAAAACCAGAAAATCCAAAACCAGAAAATCCCAAAATTGAAAATCCAAAACCAGATATGAAGAAGAAGCAGAAGAACAAGAGTAGATTTGACGACAAGCAGAAGAACCAAGAAGCTCCCTTAGGGTTTCCAATCACTCGCGGAGGGGAAGAATGGCTGAGGCAGCAGCGGCAGCGGCAGCGACGACGGAGGACTCTCCGATCTGGAGCGGCTTGGCGATCTGGAGCGGTGGATCTGGAGCGGTGGATCCGGAGCAGTGGATCTGGAGTGGCGGATCTGGAGCGGTGGATCTGCAGCGGCGGTCGTTTGGAGGCAGCGGCGTCTGGAGGCAGCGGCAGTCGTCTGGACTGTGCACGAAATGGGAAGAATGGGAGAGCACAGAGGGGAAGGGAGAGCACCGAGAAAGAAGAAGTTGTTCGAGTGTGAAAATGAAAAGGTTCAGAGTATAGGTAGTAAGTGTATAGGCAGCGGTCGTCTGCGTAACCCGAGGCAATAGCGCTTTTTCAAAAAGGTTGTATCCTCGGGACAGATGTATAGGTCTCGGATCTGCTTCTAACTGAGACAATATTTCCATTCGACCTCGGGTCAAGCTGTAACCGAGGCATATAGTCTTTTACGCTTCGGGTTTTGCGTAACCGAAGCGTATATGACGCGTTAGTTTCCCGTTTTTTTACTAGTGTTTAGATCTAATGAAAAAAAAATGAGGTATGTATTGTGTTAAAATATTGTTAAAAAAATTTGTTTAACATATTATTACCCATATGTATATCATTATTTCTTATCTTTTGTGGTTGATACCTTATAATAGATCTTACATATGATAGGTGAGACCAAGTTCTTTAGACATTATTTTTAAATAATTATATGTTAATATTTGATATTATTTTAACACGGTATACATGTCATTCTTTATTTAATTTAAAGTATGTCAGTAAAATAACAAATAAATAATGAATAAAGAAAAAATGACGTACATTATGGTAAAAAAAAATTAATTTTAAAATATATTTTTTCTTATCTCTTGTAATAAAAAAAATCAACGACTACATTTTGTAGGTAAAACAAGAAACATTCATGAGTGCAAAAGTAAAAAATTGCCGGTAATATTGAATAATGTTGACAAAGAAAGATTCATCCTAAAATTGGTGGCATCAACAATTACCAATACTTGTTGATATGTGAATAACTTTCTCATGAATTATTCTGAATATACGCAAGTTAACCTGTGTGAATAATTTATACAGATTATTTCGATAACATTCTTACGAATCTATTAATGGATTTTTGATTCACATGTCAATTCATGATAAGTTATTCATGAATCAGGGATAACTAATTACAGCTTTTTTGGCTATATTATACATGGTTTTTTTTTATGAATAAAATCCTTAAGAACTATAAGAATAATTTTCACCTATCAAGTCATATATTATTGTATAATTACATATTTGAAATCTAGGCATTGTTATGATATATCATATAATATGTTATAAGATTGTGGGCTATGAATGTTCTTAAAATTGCATGGTTAGGTTGAAAGATTTTAGTCTTTTTATTGTAGGAGGTATGTTGAACTGATTAAACATGGTCTATACACACACTTATGAAATGTTCTGATACTACACAAAAAGATTTTCTTAGTGCCATAGAAATGACTAAAACAATTTTATCGCTTGCAAGCGTGTAAATAAATATACTGTATAAGAGAACCTAAGATATGATATGTGGGACCAAGTTCTTTTCACTTTATCTCTTGTTATAACAAAATCAACTACAACATTCTATAGGTAATTCACTAAAAAATTAAATTTATCGATGACGAATATCCGCCAAAAACGGTAAAAATCTGTTGTCGAAGTGCAAAATTTCACTCTATAAATCTCCTTAAACTTCGTTTAAACAGTCAACGTTATTAACAAATAAAACCACGTTAAGTTCATTATTTAAAAAGTATAAAAATTTACTTTACAAGAAAAAAATTATCCACGATAGTAATTTATCGAAAAAAGTCAATATTCATCGATAATGTCTATTTTTTGACGGATTACTTAGAATCTAAAATCTATTAGTAATAACTTTATCGCTAATAATTACTGACAGATATTGATCATCAATAATTACAAATGGACAATTCATTTATATATATTGAAGAATGTATTTGCTAGCAATTGCTGAGGGATATATCCCTTCTTCTTCATCCTCTTCCTCTTCTTCTTCCGCTCCTATGCCAACAACTTCCTCTCTCGCAAGCATGAGTGTCACTTCAAAATTGTCCAAGATAGGAGGCTATTAATAGAAAGGAAGGCTAGACTGATACCTGATTTTGCTCCACAGTTTAGAGAGCAATTGGAGAACAGGAACTGGGGGAGGCTAGCACTTATCCTACACCAGCTAACATAGCAGTAGTGAAAGAATTCTACACCAACGCAAGGAGGTTGGTGATCATCCTGTTGGGATTATTTGAGTTATGTTAGAGGACACGTCATTCGGTATGACCCTGATTCCATTAAAAGATTTTTAGATACTGAATGGGCTGGTGAGCAGTGTCAGTTTGCTCTAAACATGGAAGAAGGAGCAGACTTTGGTGATGTGGAGAGTGTGCTATGTGTGCCTGGAGGACACTTCAGAGAAACAGGAATGGTGCAGTTGTGAACATCAGGAGAGCTGATCTGACTCCTCTAGCAAAGTATTGGATGACATTTTCTCATGCCAATATCCAGCCGTGTTCACATGTCTCAGATATTATTGTCAACAGGGCGCTTCTTTTATATTGTGTGCTTAGAGGTATGAGCATTAACATTGGCGAGGTCATAGCCAATGAGATACAGGTGTGTGCCAACACTATGAACAACAAAGCACCTTTGGGGCATCCCTCTTTGATTACACACCTATGTGAGTTAGTTGGGGTAAATATTTCTGCTCCACCATTTGAGAGGCCTAGAAAAGCTATTGATGAGGCCTATTACAGACAATATTGTGGAGGTGATGAGGCAGCTCAGCCAGTACCACCGTGCCGTCCTCGCAAGGGAGAGGACCACCACAAAGCCAGGCATCTGTAGAGCCTCATGAGGCAGAGCCATTTCAGATGAGGGACATGTATATGTCTCTTATAGATGCTAGGATGCAATCCATTAACAGAGGGCAGGTGACTACAATTGAGATGATTATTGGGATGTATGATACTCCCCCAGCACATAGGTGGACCATGGATGAGTTTCATAATGTGGTGGCATGGCCAGAGGAGCAAGCCTAGGGCAGTGGAGCTAGAGTGGCTGGAGCTTCAGCTATGAATGATGATGAAGATGATGATGATGAGTTCGAAATTGCTGAAGATGATGGAGAGGAGGAAGATTCAGATGACAGCATGGGTTGATGAGGAGCTGAGATAGCATCTACTGATGGATGCTATCACCTCTAGAGTAGGATTTGTTATCTTTTGTTTTGTACCGTTGAACTTATTTGCTTCTGTTTTTAGAATAGGGTTGTGATCTACTTAGTTTAAAACTTTATCTGTTATGATGGTTTACTTGTGATTTATGCATTATGAGTATTGCTTGATGATGCTTGGATATTGATTGATGTTGAGATTGTGCACTATATGCTGATATACAGGTGGTGGTTCACAAGCTTTGTGAACAAATGCATGATATTGTGATTGTGATTATGATGCTAAGGAGGATGTGTATGTGTAATGTTGAATGAGCCTATATGTGAGGTTTTGAACTCCAGAGTTTTTGATTGAATGCTATTACATTGAAAGCATGAATGACTTTGCCCAGGTTTTTATGATTGAATCACTTGCTTGTATGTATCATATGATCAAGGCCATTTGTTGGTAACCCTTTATTAGTCAAATGCATGATTTTAGTCCAATGAAAGAAAGCACAATGTGTTCTATCCTTTGAACCCTTAGCCTTGAACATGATAGAAAACACTTTTTGAAAAGCTTTACCTTGAGTTGAGTTAAAGATATCTTGTGGTATTGATAAATGTTCAAGTTTGGGGTTGTTGGGAAGTATAGAAAGGGAATATGAAAAGCATTAAGCTAAGCATATGAAAAGCAAAATAAAAATGAAAGAAAAGAAAGAAAAAGATAAAGGCTCAATGCAAAAGAAAGTTGGGAAGAAGGAAGAATGGTTGTGTTTAGATGATTCACTTAACTCAAGGATTTTGTGATCCAGAAAAACTAATTTTCTCGTTAGCCCAGCCACATTATAAGTCATAGAAAAGTCCTTGTGATGATGCTTGCTTGTGAATGTGTTTGATTATGGTTAAATGAAAGGCAAAGTTAATTCATGTGACATTGTGATAGTAGATTGAGTGACCTCTTATACACTTGTGTGTTTGAGTGAAACACTTTATCTAGTGAGGAAAAATTTCGTGAACACATAAGTACATCTATGCTTAGTTGATTGATCATTCATGATAATAGCATTTGTTGGATATTATGTAATTATGTGAACACTAAAGCATGTGTGCATCTTTACCACTATAAGAATAATTGATATTACCGACGGTTGTAGCTCATCGCTAATGTATCAAATCCGTTGGTAATTGTCGGTTACCGACGACTTTTGTCAGTAACCTTTACCGACGGATATTTCAGCCGTCGGTAATTATCGAAGGCTTTTGTCCTTCGGTAAAGTCGTCGGTAATTACCAAAGACTTATGGCCTTCGGTAAATCCGTCGGTAATTACCGCGATCTGGTTCATCTTCTTCTTCTTCCTTCCTTCCTCTGTCATTTTTTTTTTTGGTTTTCATGAACTCCGCCACCAAAAAAGCATCACGCCAGTAACAAACTAATTTCCAAAGAATCAAACAACCAATTTATTTTCAATAGTTAAAATCATAGGGAATCATGGAGAGTTTCTCTGCAATTCTCAGATTTGTAAGAGAAATGTTCCTAATCGCAAAATTGTGGTGGAGATCAACGGTGGTGGAGGGCAACGGTGGTGGAGGGCAGCGGTGGTGGAGGGCAACGGTGGTGGAGGGCAACAAAGGTGGAGGGCAGCGACGGTGGAGAGCAGCGACAGTGGACAATAGCAGTGGTGGAGAGCAGCGGCGGTGGAGAGTAGCAGCGATGGAGAGCAGCGGCGGTGGAGAGCAGCGGCGGTGGAGAGCAGCGGCGGTGGAGAGCAGCGGCGGTGGAGAGCAGCGGCGGTGGAGAGCAGTGACGGTGGAGAGCAGCGATAGGAAGAAGTATTACACTGAGATGGAGAGAAATGAAAGGAGAAATGAGTGTTTGCCACATATATTGGCATTGGATGTGAAGCAGGTGCCGAAAAATTTCCGCTCTTTTATCGATGGTCAGAAGCCTTCGGTAAATATGTCGGTAATGTCGTCAAGCGAAATAATGGGCGGGAAAATTCCCGCTCTTTTTACCGACGTCCAAAAGCCTTCGGTAAATCTGTCGGTAATGTGTATGTCACTTACCGAAGGCTTTTGACTGTCGGTAAAAAAGATTAAAAACATCATCGATAATTCCGTCGGAAATTAAAATATATCGACGGATATTGATCCGTCGGTAAAAATCCGTCGGTAATATTAATATTTTTTGTAATGGACTGAATTCTTTGTGTTGAGCTTATTTGAGTAATTACTTGTCTTGAAAGAAGGAATTTTGAATATGGTGAACCATTGTATGGATTGGTGGAAGATTGAGTTACATCTTGTTTGGTTGAGGACAAGCAAAGTTCTAAGTTTGAGGTTGTGATAACAGTTGAAAAACTGTTACTTTTATACTTAATTTTGACCTTAAAGACAACCTTTATGACTTAAAAACTAGCTTGGAATCATGTTTTTGTTTAAGTTTTGGAAATAAGAAAGTTGGATAGGTTTTATGCTTGGTTTTCCTTGTTTTTGCAGGTTTTAAGATGAATTGAATGAAAGAAGTGAAGTAGCTAGGAGTTGGATTCAGAAAAGGAAGAAAAAGTGCATAAAAGAAGAGCCGCAAGTACCGCTTAACACCACTTTTACCGCAGAGCGACACTCTGAAGACCCGCAGTTACTGCTAAGGGGCAAAACTGCAGTTGAGCGTCAATTAGAAGAACCGCATTCACCACTGAGCGGTAATTACCGCTAAGCGCCATTTTAATGGGCCTTGGGCCACTTTTATGTAATCTTTAGGAAGTTATATAAGGTTTTAGTCGACTTAGGGTTAGTATCTTTGGCCAGAACGAAGCAAAATCACATTTTCTTCACCCCTTGGAGGAGGATTTTGGATGCTCAAGCTCTATTCTTCAACTTCTAGGGTTCTATCTTTCATTCTTTCATTATTTTTCATCTAGTTTCACCATGTCTATGGTGAACTAAACCTTCATTGTTGTTGGGGAATCAATGTAATCCTTTGAAACTCTCATGTATTGAATTGGTTCTTTAATCTATATGCTTTCTTTCATTAATTGTTAGGGTTTTTCTTCTATACTCTATGCATGCTTTGTTTAACTCATCAATTGCATGATCATTGATGTTATTTGTATGGACACATATAGATAAATCTAGAACTGAAGAAATTCTCCCAAGAGTAATATTGCCTAGACAGCTTCTGTGCGAATGTAATGCATGAATAATTGCTAGGAAGACAAGACATTGTAAACTAGTGATTAGGAGTAGGCTTTCTTCACCGAGACATCGTGTTTAAGGTAAATTAGAAATTGGCATTAACATTAATGAAGAAAGATGAATTCTTGAATACATGAGAGTGGATCGGATGAATTGAAAACCCCAACAACATCATCATTCCATAATTTACATCAATCACTTTTGCTTCTTTTGATCCAATTGATCAATACATGCATTCATATTTAATTTTCAGTATTTGCATTTAAACCTACAAGAATTTGTTCACAAGTTTAATTTAAATAAACGTATCAAGTAATAATCAACAAATCATTAATCAACAGTATCAAGTAATAATCAACAAATCACACAAGGAAAACTCAACACCAAAATAACTCTTCCAATGCACACATGACAAAAGAAATTATAATATATTAGTAACATTTATTTATTTTCAATGATATAAATTATCTCTATTACAAACTTTTTCACTTTCTTTTTTTACTCAAATTCATTCCCTTTCTTCCATATTTACTCTCTTTCTCTTTCTCTTTCTTTTTCTTTCACTTTTCACCTCCAATTCCATCCAGACAAATTATTAATGTCTTATCTATAACCTCCCAATTAGTATCGTGGAGAGACTGAAAGTAGAAATAGTTGAAACAAGTTAATAACCTCTTAAGGTCAAGTCTTCTCCGCGTTCTGTTTTTTCCACTAAGTTCCGAAACTTCATTGTAGTCCCTACAAGTAAGCATTTTAAACTAATTTAAAGTATAGAGATTAAATTGTTTGAAGTTGCCTTAATTATATATGTATTTATATTTATTGATGTGCTTGTTTCCTTTTGTGTAATAGTTTTTCTTTAATTTAATTCCATACCGTTACATTCGTAGAGTAATTATTGCTGATTTGGTAAAATGCACATATCAAATCTAACTTTAATTTCGAAGGAAATTTCAATTTAAAACTTTTGTTTTGTTACCAGCATACTTAACTGTGATAGTGGTTGATTGATGTGCCTTATTTGTGACCACATTTTTATTTAATAATGCTGCAAAATCTTGGATAAGTTGTGTGTGTATGTATCTGACAGGTGTATTTGATAGATACCATACACTTGCAATTGGTATTAGTAACCGTTGCTCTATAAATTGGCATATACAACACATAAATAAAGACACTTTTGTCCCATCAGATACCTTCCTCTCTCCAATGGCAGATCAAGTCTCAGTTATCAACCCTTTCTACTGTTCTCCTCACTCTATAACTCTACAGATTAATACTGAGACAGGAATCACTTACAATGAAAACGGTGATCGTCTCTTTTATATGGAGAATGCTTTTTGCACACTTCATAACCGTCGTGTCTTATTTGATGATAAACAAAAACCCATCGTCACTTTATACAAAAAGGTTTGCTTTCTCATGCATCTATCTATACTCATACTCAACTTAATTACTTTTAGGTAGTTCATATTCGTCCACTACACAGATAATCTATACTTTAATTTTTCATTTTAGCCACTAAACTAAACTAGGTGTTATAGTTATGATGGTCTATTTTGGTAAAACATTAAGTGTTTTGTATTTTTTTCTCAGTCTTAATCCAATCTATACTTAATTACCCTTTTAGAGTTACAATTTTTTTTTTCTAAAATTAATATATATGTCTCTACTCTTCTATCTCGTATTATTGTTTATTTTCTTAATTAATAATTATTTGACCTTACTTATAATAGAATTGGTTATATTATTAAGTAGATTTGTTCCAGATTGTATATTTATTATGATTATTGTAATAAAATTTTCGAATATTTGCATGAGATGAATATATCTGATTTCTTTAATATTCATGTCTTATTATTTTTAATTAATCCTGTGTGAGAAAATTTGCATAAGGTGGGTCGGTATTATGTGCATCGCTACACTATCCATGTTATTCTTATTCTTATTTAATTTCCATTATGCAGGCCGTGACGATTCATGAGCGATGCAAAGTTTTCAAGGGTGAAAGCACCGATTCATCTAAATTGCTGTTTTCTGTGAGAAAAACCAATAAATCGATTCCACCTGGGATTGCTAAATTGAATGTGTTCCTCGCAAACAATCAAGACAAAAAAGAAAGCGACTTTAGAGTCATCATTTATGGAAGTAAAAATTCTTGCACAGTTTATGCCGGTGAATCTCCTACCATTGTAGCCAAAGTATGGGTTACTAATTTAGTATATCCTTTTACATGTATTAGTAGTTCTTTGTTTTTTTTTTGAGAAGTAAACTTTAAATATGTTATTAATAAAATTAATCTTAACTCAATCTCTTTAGACAAGATTGTTAAAATGATATTTGTTCTTATTTGTATAAATTAATTTTATTTTTATATTAAAGTAAATATAAGTCTAATTAAACTTTACATACTTATATATACATACTTATAGTATATTTTGTTTATATAATCCGATATGAAATCTATACTATAATAACTTCGTGACTTAGATACCTATATACTGTTGATATTTATGATATCTCTAAGAATTATACAAATAACATTTACATGTTTCTGTCTTAAACTAATGTAGGTTGAGAATAATGGTGGCTTCAAAGTCTCGGTCTGTTCCAACGTGGACTACGCATTCATAGTGGCACTACTTATGATTGTTAAGGATATGAAATGCTCTAATGGGTCCACAGATAGTACACAAAACACTAGTACTGCCATGAAATTGATTTCAGCATCCTTGTCGCTCGGAAGCCAGTAAATGAATGTATTGTATGTCTGCTCTATTATGTTGTATATGACAATTTCTATTATCTTTTATTATATCAAATATAGCAAAGTTATAGTTCAGACGTTATAATAGATCCGAAATGTGGGGACAAGGTTTGTTTTTTTACCATATATATCTTGTAATAACAAGACCAACGACACAATTTTGTAGGTAAAAAAAAAAAGAAGAAAATTACTCATGGGTAACATAAAGTTTGTCATATCAACAATTACTAATAAATGTTTATATCTGAATAACTTTACTCACGAATTATTCTTTAAATAACTTAGTTATAGACAAGTTACCTATGAATAACTTATTCATGGATTAATATTTTATAGCATGATTACGAACTTATTCATGGATAATTTATTTAAATTGGTCGATAACTTATTAATGTATAACTATCTACTGAATTTCTCTTGGTTAAATTATGCATGTACTTTTTTACGAATAAATTCGTACGAAACAATAAAAATACTATTTTGTCTTTCATGTCATGCCTATATACTTGTAATTACAAATGTGTGAAAGAAATTTTATCTCAATAGTTAAATACCGTAATTCACATATGGAACTATTTAGTACTTTTCGACTGATTTCCATCCAAATCCAAATATTTTTTATCCGGAATTTTTTCTATATTTATAATAAAAGTATTTTCGGTTACATAACTCTGGATAAAAATATTATTTATTTTATAAAAAAGTCTTTCAATACGTATTGTGATGAGAAAATATCAATGTGTTTTTAAAATAGGAATCTATATTGATAAATATATGAATTTTTTTATTTACATAATTCATAAAATTATAGGATAAAAGATGTATTTACATTGTTTTATATATTTTTTGGATGTGACTCTTTATTGTTCTTTGTAAAAAATTAATTATGAATCTTATTTGGTTAAATTTTTATTTTGAGCTATACCACATTTTGAGTTATACAATATTTACTATTCTACCTCAGTTCAAAAAATTCAAAGTAATAAACCAAAAGAAAAATAAAAATTGAGTCTATTGTCTCGGTTATGGTTTCAACCGAGACCCTTAAAATTAATTAATTAATTAAATGGTCTATGGCCTTGGTTGGATCTAGAACCAAGACAATAGACTATTTTTTACCTCGGTTTTTACTAGGACTATTCTCTAGCGTATGTTTTTTGTTTTAAATATTGATTTTGTAAACATGCCATATCTCAAACTATATCACATAAACCCAAAAACACAAACAAACCTACACATAAAAACAAGTATCCACAACCTAGAAATACCACTACATATAACTATTTAATGTGATTTTTGGTTTTGATAGCTATGGTTATTATTTTTTAACGAAATTTTTTTTATCACTCTTTTAAACTCCTATACCAGAAAAAAAATCCTAACAGCCCTTATTTTGGGTGAATATAAAGTTTAAAGATTTTTTGGATTGCAAATCTTAAAATGACCCTAACTTTCGTTCTTATTATCAGTTTTTGCATTATTTTATATGGATTTGGGTAGAAAAAATGTTTAATATTGTTGTAGCTCGCGTAGTCAGCTAATCCTTCTAGATTTTCCAGAAAACGCTATTTTTTATTTTTTGGATTTTTATTTTGTTTTTTTTTTCAAACTTTGCAAAAATATTTAAAATAGTTAGACTTTGAATTTGGAGCTGAAATTTTTTGAGGGTATGATTTTTTGGTTATTCCAACAAATTTTCAGGTCATTTGAAGTTTGTTTGAGCATACTCTCAATTTTACTTATACCTATGTTTTGATATGTATATGGTGTATGAAGAACAAACAACCAAACGAAAATATGAAAAAAACTAAAACCAAACTAACCTTCAAGGTGAGCTTGGTGCTTAAATGAAATGAAATGAACATAAAAAAACACCTATCCAAAGAGCACATGTGCACAAAACGAAAGGAAATCATACCTAAATACTTAATTAACATAGAACGAAAGAAAAGTGGAAGAAATATTGAAGATGATGGTCGCGAAAATCGAAGATGAGAGAACGACGCATTAGAGAAAATGACTTATGTTTGAAATGTATAAGAAGCTTTGCTCACGAAATTTAAAGCTAGAAACATGTTATTACTTCGGTTCTGTTAAGAATAGTTGCCTAAAGCCTTTAGAAAAAATATATTTTTAGTTATTTTATGCCTCCGTTCGCGGTATAACCGAAATATAAGTACTTCATGAACTTTAAAGCTTCGGTTCTTTGTGAACTAAGACATATGTTTGCAATAATTACAAAAATTTTACCACGCCATTTTATGCTTCAGTTGCAACGAAATCGATGTTAAATACGTCAGTTAATATCCATAATTTTTACTTGTGTAAAGGGAGTCATACTTTGATTTGTTTTATAAGTTTTTTCTATAATAATCAATTTTAGACACAAACAATAACTGATTATTATATTAATTAAATTAAAAATTATTTGTATTTAAAATATTTTTATTGTTGATAAAAATTTGTGAGTTAGGATATAAATTCGTTTATACAGTTAGTTACTAAAGTTTTTAATTTAAAAGTAAATACTAATTTAAAATCAATAATAATAAATTACTAATACTTTGATAACTGATAAGACTAATTTAGACTCTAATTTATAAATCAATTATAACTTTCTATTAATAATAAAAATTATTTTAGATACAAATAAATTTTATTTTATAAAATGATTTCTAATTTAGTCAATATGTAATGATTAATTATTTTTCTTTAAATTTAATGAATTAAAAAAAATCATCATTAAAGTTCAAACATCCATGTGCAATTCAATAACATTTAACATGAAATTTTATTTTAACTCAAAACAATTTTTATATTATACAAAAGATGATAGCTCTAGAAATTTTGGGTGTGTCAAATACAAAAACAATGAGTCGACAACTCCACGAATTAATATTGAGGATTACTCTCTACACAACCCAATCACCATATTTTTTTTTTGAAAATTTTAAAACTATCCTTTATATTTTAAAATATCTTACACCTTCACATTTTTTCTTCAACGAATGTCGACATTTGTTGAAAAAAAAATACTTCAACAGATATGTCACATTCGTTAACGGACGTGACTATGTTCAAGTTTTTTTTTTAGTTTTTCGTTTATTAAATTAATATTTTGTATATAATTAGTTAAACAGATGTGTCACATCCGTGTCCACATCCATTAAGGATTTTTTTCAGTTTTTAATTTATGAATTTATTATATTTAAAATTAATATATAAATATTATTTAATTTTCTTTTAAATTTATTACATAATTATATATAAATTAATTTTATTTTATTTAATAAAATAATTATTATTAATTTAATTTATATATTATTATTTAAATAATTATTATAATATTTTCATATTATTAGTTAAACGGATGTGTCCATAAGTTTTTTTTAAAATTTATTAATTTATTATATTTTAAATTAATATATAAATATTATTTAATTTTATTTTAAATTTATTACATAATTATATATAAATTAATTTTATTTTATTTAATAAAATAATTATTATTAATAATTTAATTTATATATTATTATTAAATTAATTATTATAATATTTTCATATTATTAATTAAACGCCTGTAATGTTTTTTTTAGTTTATTAATTTATTATATTTTAAATTAATAATAAATATTATTTTATTTTATTTTAAATTTATTACATAATTATATATAAATTATCTTTATTTTATTTAATAAGATAATTATTATTAATTTAATTTATATATTATTATTTAATTAATTATTATAATATTTTTTATATAATTAGTTAAATGGATGTGGACACATCCGTTAAGTTTTTTATTTTATTCTTTAAGTTTTACTTTACGGATGTGGTGACATCTGTTGTTGGATATCAAAGGTGAAACGGATGTTGACATCTGTTGAAGGTGAAACGGATGTCGACATCCGTTTTATTGGAAGGAAAAATTGGATATGGAATGATGCAGGAAGCATTTGGTGGTGGTGGATGGAGCAACACTTATTAATATATAAGGAAATTATGTCAAGTTGTATTCAAATTTGAAAAAAAAAAAACTCATTCTAAGTGTAAACCTTTGGAATTTGGGATTAATTTTTGGGATCATGTTTAAAATTTTCAATTGGTTTCCTAATAAAATTTATAAACTTTTGTGACTTATTGAGTTTTGTCACGCCCCATTAATTATTCTGCTTAGTCACCTCCCTGCTTCCATTAATACGTGTGACACGTGTTCTGTGCCATTAAAGAAGCACACGCCCTCACTCTGCATGCCACCGCCAGGTGTCAAATTGGAAGGTTCTGAGTTTGATAGTGGAAGCCAAGTGGCAGCGCAGGAGAGAATGTCCGTTTGACTTGGGAAGAGAAACTAATTTTCTGAAACACTCTTCCCTTCTCTGCGTGCTCTTTCATCTTCCTCAGAAAACCAAACCCTCATTTTTCTCCTCCTTCTCTCTAGAACTCTCCGTCTTCCCTCTTCTGCAACTCACCCTCCTTTTCTCCGTTCACGTTTCAGCACCGTGATAATCAGCACTGCACCGTGAGCTTTCCATCAAACCGATTGGTTTTGGATTCTGAAACGGGTAAGTTTCACGTCCTCAACCACTCTTCATTTTCCACATGCAAGCTCGTTTTAAATCTGCATGCACCTTCTCTGAACCAGTATTGGTTTTCTGAATTTTTAGTTGAAGAGTTTTTGGGTTTTTGAACGAAAAAGGGTAGAAGAGTTGATACTGGGATCTGGTTTTCTTTTAAAGAACGAAAGCACGTTTCCAATCCAGGTAAGGGAAGCTTGTTAGAATTTAATTCACATGATCTCTGTACTGCATGCGCGTTACGTAATGTTTGAAAGTATGATTTATGATATTTGACTTTGGAGTTTAGGATTATGATTCTGAGATGATATATGAAAATGTTGCATGTATGTACTGGGAATTATATGCTGAGTGTATGAATGGTCTGTGACGTTGTACGTGGATGATTTTGATATTTGAATGTTAGTATATGATGTTGATTAAAAGCATGAGAAGTATGGAAAAATACTATGTTAAGATTGATTTAATGCATGAAAGTTTATACTGGAAAATGAGTTACTGTAAAAGAAGAATTATATGAAAAGTGCATGAATTTGAACGTTCGTATTGATACGGTCATTGACCGTTCGGTATTATCAGTAAATTCTTGTATTAGTCGGACCCTTTCATTTGGAAAGGACTCCCTTTGAGAACGAACGCCCTCTAATATATTTTTACGTTGTGCTTTCGGCCAGACGTAAACATCACGAGTGTTGTGTGAGAATTGAGAATTTTGATAATATCCCCGTGAACTTTTAGTCAAATTATTGAAACATAAACTTTAAATATCTCATCTTATATAAATCCCAATTTCTATGATTTTGAATTCAGCCAAGAGTCTCGATCTAAAAACGTACGTCCTAAGTGGCGTTCGGTCTTAGACCGAACGTTCGTTCAAAAAGGCAAACGATTAGTAGCGCTCTTTCTTTTGTCGAGCGTTCGTCTTTGGTGGCGTTCGACCTTATGTCGAACGTCCGTTCTTGATAGCGTTCGTTCTTATGTCGAGCGTTCGCCTGTGGTAGCGTTCGACCTTATGTCGAGCGTCCGTTCGTGATAGCGCTCGTTCTTTTGTCGAGCGTTTGTATTTGATAGTGTTCGACCCTTGTCGAGCGTACATCCTTAATAGCGTTCGTCTTCTGTCGAGCGTTGGTCTTTAAATAGCGTTCGTTCTGATCTTAAATAGCGTTCGTCCAAACAGTGAAATAACGTTCGTCTTTTTATGGAAGTGTAATTAAGAATGAAAATGTGATGTTGAGGGAAGTATAAATTGTGCGAACCATATATGATATGATATTATGATTTTGGAATTTGAACGAGCGTTCCAGGGTGGAACGACTCTTGACTGGATATTGATATTTGTAGTATGAACGTGGTAAGCTTAGATGGTGATCCATCCTGATATTCCGTGAGTGCTCGTTCTCAAGTAGAGAGGAGTAGGTCATGCGTGGGAATGGCAGGAGGTCTAGACCATAACTGTAACTTGGCAAAAAGACTAACCTCAGGTGGATACTGATGAGCATTCCAGTTACCCCACCTGAGTGCATGGACGCCTTAGCTACACAGGTTTCATACAGTCCGGACAGTCTGTCTAGTATCAGGAAGTTTGATTTGAGTTAATGTATGTATTGGATGCATGTGTTGTGATGTATTTGATATGATTGATAAGTATAAATTGTATGTTTGACTTGAATTAAATTCAATAAGCTTACCCTTGCATTTCCTTCGTGTTGTCTTGTCTATGTATATCCGTCTTGTCAAATGCAATGATCATCCGTGTGGATGTGAGCAGAGGGAGATGCGTCTCTGGAGCAAACTCTTGAAGAGGAACTCGTTACTGAAGAAAATTTAGTAGAAGTTGAGGTGAAGGCCGAACAGTGAGGCGTTCGGTTATTTAGTTAGTTTGATTAGAGTAGCGAGCGTCTGTGAGCGAGCGCTCTTTTGTTGCTGTATATATATATTGGAACGTTCGGTCAATTCTTGTAAACCGTTCGTCCTCCTTGTTTTGTAAACGCTCGTTGTTTTAAATGAAAGGCCGTTCGGCCATTTATTCAATCTGCTTACTGTATTATTAAACTGTTTTGCCATATTGATTAATGTGATTATTCTAAGTATATAGTTGATGACTGTATATTTCTGGGATGTTACATTATTGGTATCAGAGCAGTTTTGTTCTCTTAAGGACGCTGTAGGTTATGAGTGCATTGCATTTTGCTGTGTGCTTTTTTTAATGTTTAATGAGTTACTGTTTTAACTCTTAGACATGACTAACGTTCGTTTTCTCTGATCCAGAAAACGATGGCGCCTAGATTACCTCCTCCCCCACAACCAAACGAGTCTGATGCACCTAATCACACTAAGTTGTTGGAGACAGTGATTGAGAGGCTGCAACAGCAAAATACTACCCTCATGGAGCAGAACGCTGCTGCTCTACAGAGTTTGGAGGCCGCACGCGCCAACTCTGAAGCCACTCAAAGACAATTGATGGAATTAATTGCCGCCACCAGAGGCACGCCAGGAGCGTCCTCTTCCAATGCTGTTCATCATACTGAATGGAGTTTAGAGAGCTTTCTTCAACACCATCCGGCCAAGTTTAGTGGGAAGGGCCTTCCGGATGAGGCAGACCAGTGGCTGCAGGATATGGAACGAATTTACAATGCTAAAAGATGTCCAGATGAGAATCGCTTGGCTTTCACGGAGTATTTGCTTACTGGAGAAGCAAGCCACTGGTGGGCGAGCGCTAAGGCTATACTGACGGACGCTCAACGTCCTATTACCTGGGAAGTGTTCAGAGGGAAGTTCTATGAAGAATACTTTCCAGATAGCGTTCGTTTTGCTAAAGAGGTGGAATTTCTTCAACTGGTACAGGGAGGGATGTCGGTTTCAGAATATACAAACAAGTTCAAACATCTAGTGAGGTTCTATACAATGGCTACTAGTGAAGAGTGGCAGTGTAGGAAGTTTGAAAACGGGCTGAGAAGTGATCTCAAGGTGTTGATCTCTAGCTTGTGCATTCGGACGTTTCCAGCCATGGTGGAGAGGGCTAAAGTATTAGAGAAAAATATGGCTGAGGCGGAACAACAGAAGAAGCAACAAGTATCAAGAGGACCAGTTCTGACAAGGACCAATTTGAATCGTAACAGGACCCCGTACGCTCGTCCAGCTCAGTCAAGTGGTTCACAAGCTATGGTAGTTGCTGGACAGTCAAACCAACAGGGGCCGGTTAGATGTTTTCAGTGTGGAGGACCTCATTTCAGATCATCATGCCCGCAATTGGTTGGAGGAAAGTATTGTAATCGGTGTAGAAGAACTGGACATCTAGAGAGTGAATGCAATATGGGTGGACGTGCAGTGATGAGGCCACCCAACACTGGAAGAAATCAGACTAGAGGTGGTGGACGAGCCCAAGCTGTTGGGCGTGTTTATGCGATCACTGGTGCAGAAGCAGCGAGCTCAGGTACGCTCGTCACTGGCACATGCTTGCTGTATGGAATAAATTGTTGTGTGTTGTTTGACTCGGGGGCGACACACTCCTTCATCTCGAAGGCGTGCGTTGATAAGTTGGGGATAGTGGAGCGCGAGATGCAGTTTGATTTGGTGGTGTCTACACCAGCTGCTGGTGAGGTGAGAACGTCTACCGTATGTGTTAGATGTCCTCTTGAGATTGAAGGGCGTAGGTATAAGGTGAACCTCATATGTTTGCCTCTCAAGGACTTAGAAGTGATTCTGGGGATGGATTGGCTTACTACCAATCACATACTCATTGATTGTGGAGCAAAGGAATTGATTTTTCCTGAAGAATATGAAGAGAAGTTGGGTGTGACACTCGGCCAGTGGAAAGAAGATATAATGGAAGGAGCCAGTTGCTTTTTGATCATGACTCACGTGGATAATGAATCTGAAGGTTCTGAACGAACGCAGTCTAATTGGAGAGAAGCAAGTTCAGTAGTAGGTGAATATCTAGACGTTTTCCCTGATGAGGTGCCTGGATTACCACCCGTTCGTGAAGTTGAGTTTACAATTGATCTGGTAACAACCGCAGCTCCCATATCCGTTCAACCATACAGGATGGCACCTGCTGAATTGGTTGAACTTAAGAAGCAAATTGAAGAATTGATGGACAAGAAGTTCATCCGTCCAAGTGTGTCACCTTGGGGAGCGCCTGTACTGTTAGTAAAGAAAAAGGATGGCAGCTCACGGCTATGTATTGACTATCGTCAATTGAATAAG
The DNA here is from genome assembly GCF_029865625.1 of Vigna umbellata. Lineage (NCBI taxonomy): Eukaryota > Viridiplantae > Streptophyta > Magnoliopsida > Fabales > Fabaceae > Vigna > Vigna umbellata. The sequence goes on along the minus strand of NC_142167.1, from coordinate 29,850,652 downwards.
CTGACCATCAAGAACAAATACCCACTGCCTCGCATTGACGACCTGTTGGATCAATTGCATGGAGCGAACGTCTTCTCAAAGATAGATTTGAGATCAGGCTATCACCAAATTCGGGTTAAGGAGGGAGACATTCAGAAGACAGCCTTTCGTTCACGTTATGGACATTATGAGTACGTGGTCATGCCGTTCGGTGTGACGAACGCTCCTGCAGTTTTCATGGACTACATGAACCGCATCTTCAGGCCATATTTAGACAAGTTTGTAGTGGTGTTTATTGATGATATTCTCATCTACTCCAAGAGCTGTGAAGAACATGAAGAGCACTTGAGATTAGTACTTGGAGTGTTGAGGGAAAAAGAACTGTATGCTAAGCTATCTAAATGTGAATTCTGGATGAAGGAAGTACAGTTCTTGGGACACGTTGTGTCAGCTGGTGGAATTTCAGTTGATCCTGCTAAAGTGCGAGCGGTCTTAGAGTGGGAAAGCCCACGTTCGGTCACGGAAGTGAGGAGTTTTGTTGGACTGGCGGGCTACTACAGGCGTTTCATAGAAGGGTTCTCTAAGATAGTAGCACCGTTAACACAGCTGACCAGGAAGGATCATCCGTTTGCTTGGACCGATAGGTGTGAATCCAGCTTCCAAGAGTTGAAACAGAAGCTGACGAGCGCTCCAGTTTTGGTGATTCCGGACACTGCCAAACCATTTGAAGTATACTGTGATGCATCTCACCAAGGTTTGGGGTGCGTTCTCATGCAAGAGAAGAAGGCAGTGGCTTACGCCTCTCGGCAATTGAAGATACATGAGAGGAATTATCCAACACACGACCTAGAGCTGGCAGCGGTCGTTTTTGCCTTGAAGATTTGGAGACATTACTTGTATGGATCCGTTTTCCAAGTCTTCAGTGATCATAAGAGTCTTAAGTATCTCTTTGATCAAAAAGAGTTGAATATGAGGCAAAGGAGGTGGCTAGAATTTCTTAAGGATTATGACTTTGAGTTGCTTTATCATCCTGGTAAAGCAAACGTAGTGGCAGACGCTCTAAGCAGAAAAGTGGTGCATGTCTCGTCCATGATGGTGCGTGAGATAAGCTTAGTGGAAAGCTTTAGGGACTTAAAGTTGCAGTTTAATATAGAACCGAACAGCATCAAATGCTGCAACCTTAAGATATCCAGTGATGTGTTTGAGCGGATCAGAATGAAGCAACTGGATGATGAGGAATTAGTGAAGATAAGAGGCGCGCTCGGCACAGATCAGGCAAAGGAGTTTAATGTTGGGACGGACGGTCTACTACGCTATATGGGTAGGACGTGCGTTCCAAATGATGGAGAATTGAAGCGAATCATCTTAGCCGAAGGTCATCACAGCCGTCTTAGCATGCACCCTGGCATGACTAAGATGTATCATGATTTAAAGCAATCGTTCTGGTGGCCAGGAATGAAGAATGATGTTGCACGTTTTGTAACATCATGTCTAACATGTCAGCGTGCTAAAGCTGAATATCAAAGACCAGGTGGACTACTTCAACCTTTGGAGATTCCAGAATGGAAGTGGGACAGCATCTCAATGGATTTTGTGACACACTTGCCTCGCACATTCAAGAATCACGATTCCATTTGGGTGATAGTGGATCGTTTAACGAAGAGTGCTCATTTTCTGCCCATTAACCTGAAGATGTCATTGACTAACTTGGCAAAGCTCTACATTAAAGAGATCGTTCGTCTACATGGAGTGTCATCCAGCATCATCTCTGACCGAGACACAAGGTTCACCTCTCGGTTTTGGCAGTCTTTGCAAAATGAACTTGGCAGCAAACTCCAAATGAGTTCAGCATACCACCCTCAAACGGACGGTCAATCCGAGAGAACGATCCAGACGTTAGAGGACTTGTTGAGGACATGCGTACTTGATCACATGGGCGTTTGGGATGAAGTCTTGCCTTTAGTTGAGTTCACCTACAACAACAGTTTCCAGTCAAGCATTGGAATGGCTCCCTTTGAAGCGCTTTACGGACGCAAATGCCGCACACCTCTTTGCTGGTTCCAAGAAGGAGAGAACATATTAACAGGACCGGAGCTTGTTCAACAAACAACTGAGAAGGTGAAATTAATTCAAGACAGATTGAGGACGTCCAGAAGCAGGCAGAAATCATACGCAGATAAGAGGAGACGACCTTTGGAGTTCAAAGCTGGTGATCACGTTTTCTTGAGGCTGCATCCAACTACTGGAGTAGGAAGAGCATTGAGATCAAAGAAATTATCTCCCAAGTTCGTAGGGCCGTACCAGATCACAAGGAAGATTGGACCAGTTGCATACGAGATGGCTTTACCTCCACAGTTGTCCAACCTTCATCCAGTGTTTCACGTCTCGCAACTTCGGAAGTACGTAGCTGATCCCTCGCACATATTGGAGCTGGAAAACATTCAACTTCGCCAAGATCGAACGTTTGAAATGAAGCCAATTCGCATTGAAGACGAACGCACCAGGCTATACAAAGGGAAGGATGTTCGTTTGGTGAAAGTGTTGTGGGACGACAAAACTGGTGATTCTACTTGGGAAGTTGAGGATGCCATGAAGGACCTATACCCTCATCTATTTCCCTGGTAAGTCTTCCATTTTCGAGGACGAAAATTTTTTTTAGTTAGGGGGATTGTCACGCCCCATTAATTATTCTGCTTAGTCACCTCCCTGCTTCCATTAATACGTGTGACACGTGTTCTGTGCCATTAAAGAAGCACACGCCCTCACTCTGCATGCCACCGCCAGGTGTCAAATTGGAAGGTTCTGAGTTTGATAGTGGAAGCCAAGTGGCAGCGCAGGAGAGAATGTCCGTTTGACTTGGGAAGAGAAACTAATTTTCTGAAACACTCTTCCCTTCTCTGCGTGCTCTTTCATCTTCCTCAGAAAACCAAACCCTCATTTTTCTCCTCCTTCTCTCTAGAACTCTCCGTCTTCCCTCTTCTGCAACTCACCCTCCTTTTCTCCGTTCACGTTTCAGCACCGTGATAATCAGCACTGCACCGTGAGCTTTCCATCAAACCGATTGGTTTTGGATTCTGAAACGGGTAAGTTTCACGTCCTCAACCACTCTTCATTTTCCACATGCAAGCTCGTTTTAAATCTGCATGCACCTTCTCTGAACCAGTATTGGTTTTCTGAATTTTTAGTTGAAGAGTTTTTGGGTTTTTGAACGAAAAAGGGTAGAAGAGTTGATACTGGGATCTGGTTTTCTTTTAAAGAACGAAAGCACGTTTCCAATCCAGGTAAGGGAAGCTTGTTAGAATTTAATTCACATGATCTCTGTACTGCATGCGCGTTACGTAATGTTTGAAAGTATGATTTATGATATTTGACTTTGGAGTTTAGGATTATGATTCTGAGATGATATATGAAAATGTTGCATGTATGTACTGGGAATTATATGCTGAGTGTATGAATGGTCTGTGACGTTGTACGTGGATGATTTTGATATTTGAATGTTAGTATATGATGTTGATTAAAAGCATGAGAAGTATGGAAAAATACTATGTTAAGATTGATTTAATGCATGAAAGTTTATACTGGAAAATGAGTTACTGTAAAAGAAGAATTATATGAAAAGTGCATGAATTTGAACGTTCGTATTGATACGGTCATTGACCGTTCGGTATTATCAGTAAATTCTTGTATTAGTCGGACCCTTTCATTTGGAAAGGACTCCCTTTGAGAACGAACGCCCTCTAATATATTTTTACGTTGTGCTTTCGGCCAGACGTAAACATCACGAGTGTTGTGTGAGAATTGAGAATTTTGATAATATCCCCGTGAACTTTTAGTCAAATTATTGAAACATAAACTTTAAATATCTCATCTTATATAAATCCCAATTTCTATGATTTTGAATTCAGCCAAGAGTCTCGATCTAAAAACGTACGTCCTAAGTGGCGTTCGGTCTTAGACCGAACGTTCGTTCAAAAAGGCAAACGATTAGTAGCGCTCTTTCTTTTGTCGAGCGTTCGTCTTTGGTGGCGTTCGACCTTATGTCGAACGTCCGTTCTTGATAGCGTTCGTTCTTATGTCGAGCGTTCGCCTGTGGTAGCGTTCGACCTTATGTCGAGCGTCCGTTCGTGATAGCGCTCGTTCTTTTGTCGAGCGTTTGTATTTGATAGTGTTCGACCCTTGTCGAGCGTACATCCTTAATAGCGTTCGTCTTCTGTCGAGCGTTGGTCTTTAAATAGCGTTCGTTCTGATCTTAAATAGCGTTCGTCCAAACAGTGAAATAACGTTCGTCTTTTTATGGAAGTGTAATTAAGAATGAAAATGTGATGTTGAGGGAAGTATAAATTGTGCGAACCATATATGATATGATATTATGATTTTGGAATTTGAACGAGCGTTCCAGGGTGGAACGACTCTTGACTGGATATTGATATTTGTAGTATGAACGTGGTAAGCTTAGATGGTGATCCATCCTGATATTCCGTGAGTGCTCGTTCTCAAGTAGAGAGGAGTAGGTCATGCGTGGGAATGGCAGGAGGTCTAGACCATAACTGTAACTTGGCAAAAAGACTAACCTCAGGTGGATACTGATGAGCATTCCAGTTACCCCACCTGAGTGCATGGACGCCTTAGCTACACAGGTTTCATACAGTCCGGACAGTCTGTCTAGTATCAGGAAGTTTGATTTGAGTTAATGTATGTATTGGATGCATGTGTTGTGATGTATTTGATATGATTGATAAGTATAAATTGTATGTTTGACTTGAATTAAATTCAATAAGCTTACCCTTGCATTTCCTTCGTGTTGTCTTGTCTATGTATATCCGTCTTGTCAAATGCAATGATCATCCGTGTGGATGTGAGCAGAGGGAGATGCGTCTCTGGAGCAAACTCTTGAAGAGGAACTCGTTACTGAAGAAAATTTAGTAGAAGTTGAGGTGAAGGCCGAACAGTGAGGCGTTCGGTTATTTAGTTAGTTTGATTAGAGTAGCGAGCGTCTGTGAGCGAGCGCTCTTTTGTTGCTGTATATATATATTGGAACGTTCGGTCAATTCTTGTAAACCGTTCGTCCTCCTTGTTTTGTAAACGCTCGTTGTTTTAAATGAAAGGCCGTTCGGCCATTTATTCAATCTGCTTACTGTATTATTAAACTGTTTTGCCATATTGATTAATGTGATTATTCTAAGTATATAGTTGATGACTGTATATTTCTGGGATGTTACAAGTTTTAAAATTTTAAAAAATTTCAATTAAGTTTTTATAGTTAGATGTTTTTGTTAATTAAGTGATGTAACGATTAATTGGACGATGACCATTATCTTATCATGTTATCTTGTTTAGTTTCCACAATATATAATTGTACAATTTTATACTTTTTTAAAATTTTATAATTATATACGTTATAATTTAATAATTTTTAAAATTATGTTTCTAGTTATGTTTCCATCCAAGTTATTTAATTGCGAGAAAAATGAATTAAATATTTAAAAGATTCAAAGATCTAATAAGCTACAATTTTATAACAGTAGACTACAACTTTTTATTGAAAGAATTGTAAACTAGTAAAAAAATCACTTTTACAGTGATTTATTTTACCAATTTTAAGTTATCAAGTATAAAAAAGTAAGTAGTGAAAAATTTATAAATAATATGAAGCTTTTTATACTAGTTAGTTTAAATTGGTATAGAAAATAAAACATGAGAAAACAATAATAAATTACAAATTTTTTTAATACCAATTAAACCTAGAACTTTAAAATGCATATCTTATATTTGCACTCATACTTTCTCTTCCCTGTACATCTCGCGCCCACATCTCTAGCCTTTGTCTCCTTCCACTGTGCTCGCTTCAGCTCCACCTTTTGTCATGGTGGTGATTGTCGCATTCAACATTTTTGAGCTTCTGTTTTTAGTTTCTTTGTTCGTTTTTTGCACTCTCTGTTGGTATTTTAAGGCTGTGAAAGGAATAGTTGATGGGATAGAAAAAATATAGAGATAATTGAATGTAGAGTGTAGTAGTTGGAAGAAGTGTTGTAGTTGTCTTTAGTTGTAGTAGATGTTAACTTCATTCAAATGGTAGATGTTATCTACATGTTGCATCAAATGGTAGAGTTCATGGGTATTTATAGACCCATAAATTATTCTAGAACATGCTAGCTACAACTTATGTGGAATGTCTTAGATTTTTATCCACTAGTGTAGTCAGAGGAAACGACACTGCTTATTTTCACCCATAGACAGCAGTTCTTGAACTGAAGCATATTCAAGCGAGGCAAAAAGTCTACCCTTTTATGCCTCGGTTGTGAACCGAGGCAAAAAGATGAAGGATTTCGCCTCGGTTCAAAAAGAACAGATGCAGTAGGTTTTCTCGTTTTTTTTTGCTAGGACTTTATGCCTCGATTTCCTCTGAACCGAGACAGTATGTCTTTCATCTTCCTATGGATATATTCCCACAAATTGTTAAAGTGGATACACAATTAAATGCTGCCACCGAATTTAGACTATTCAAAATTTATTCCCTGGAATTTAATGTTCGTCAAAGTTTTGTCATACTTCTTTACTCCCGCCGTAAAAGGTTGAAATTGAGTTTTAGAACATCATGTTACTAAGAAAATCCCTTAGCATAATATTTCTTACAATAGAAGTTCAAGTTAATTTTTATTAAAATTTTCTAAATAGCACTAAAATTGAAAAAGAAAATAATGACGGGATTCTCCCAAAAATATATGTGATATATAATAGAAGAAAGAAAAGCAAAAGAAAGAAAAAAATTATGAAAACATACTCTACAAACACCCCAAATGTCACCACGAATATTACATCCCAATTAAAAAAATCATGATCATCTAAATAAGAGAAACCTGAACTGATACTTGCTCTTACGATCAAAAGATGCCTCAATTTCAGATGCATGTGAAGATTTACTCCCTCCATCAAATTATGATTTAGCAGACATAAATGAAACCGTGGAAAACTTATTATCATTGAAGTCAGTTGTTGCAGATGCATACGACTTCTCAGAGCTATGATCATCTGCCTTGGTTGCTTTCTGAAGATCACTGCACTCGTCAGATAAAGCCCCATTGATATCCATATTATCAAGGTTTCCTTTTGTAGCTAATATTGCCGAGGAGGTAAAGGGACCTAAATCTTCAGTCGAATTTTTCTAGCTGCCTGTGCATTGTGCTAACTCCAATTCTCCCTGTTGGCTCACATGAGTTTGTTTATTACTACGAGAAACCAAGTGATCAATTGCTACAGCAGTGTCACTATCAAGGTAGAAATCGAAATGGATATTTCTTGCTCGCCCTGCATATAAAACCAAAGCATGTAACTTTTCACCAACAAATTTAAACACAATTGTTACACAGTATAAAAGATTTATAAGTTATATACTGACCTCCTTGATCAACTATCCGCAGAACCAATGATACAAAGTTCTTATCATTTTCTTCACTTTTTAGGAAGAAAATATCACCTCTCTTCTGCCTTCTTATTTCAACACTTGTAGAATGTGATGCATCATCAGTGGATTTATCAAATATAGTGATCGCTAGAAGCTCACAGGTGTCACCAAGATCCATTGAAATGTCTCCATTACGAGCACTAGAAGGACCTTCTGACACCATACAACGACTTTTAGAGGCTCCCAATTTGGGAAGAACAATATGCCGAAATGGAGAAAGACCCTTCTTTGTTGAAGAATCCCTAACTTCTTGTATGCAGGGTGAAGAATCTGATTCTTCGGCCAAAGATTCTAGCATGTTTGTTACCTTAGTTATATCATCTAGATAATATTTTTCTTTGCTTGGCTTTTGTCCAACTGTGCAAGCAAACACAGAAGCATTGGAGGCAAGAATTTCCTTGAAATTGCACTACTAACTATTTCAAACATGTCCTCATCTGATCTGTCATCACCAACACACAGCACAAAGTTAGCCTGCTTGCCTTTTCCCGTCCATTGACGAAAATATCCTTTCGACCACCAACCTTTGCTCACATCCTGCAAACATAAAAACCCAAATGGAATCACATGAATCACTATGAATCAAATGTTTAAGCAATATCAAGATCTACATCACAGTACTGCCAGACTAAAGCACTTTCTTTTCTTTCAATTGAGGAGCCATCAGTTGCCTCAGTATATAGTTTCATCACAGGTTTAGCTATCTGCATCCATCCAAAGTCGAAGGACTTCCCACAAATTTCCCATTCTCCATTGTGGCCCCATCCGAATAAAACAATTTGGTTAATATAGAAATTGTCATTGTACCAGATCAGAAAATGCAGGACCAGTAAGCCAACTCATGGGTGCTGACATACCAGTAATGCTTCTCATGCCGCAACTATTTCTCCTCCATTTGAAGACCAAAACCTCTCTTCACAAAGGCATCACCTCCAACTGTCTCCTTAACCCCTTTAGGTTTCTCCACATTCCCATCCCCCCTTTCATTGAACACCGACAGAGATCGAGGTTGCAGAACAAGCCTTGGTCTCCCTCCACCAGCATCAACAGTCTCGCTACCAACGTTGGATTCGCCCTTCTTCTTGTTCCAGTCATTTGAATTAGCGCCGCCGCTCGAGCCAAACTCAATAACCTTCCTCTCTCTCTCTTAAACCCTCTACCGTTGGAGGCGAATCGCTGCTCCGACGACACAAAACTCTTATTCGAAAGCCAGCTCTCCTATTCGTCAGCGTGCGATTGTGAATCGAAGAACGCCGTGGAGAAAGCGTTGAAGTCTAGCGGTGCAGGGTGGCGGAGCAGCGGCGATGACTGGAATGGAGGCACGAACGCGACACAGAAATGCAACAACAAAGATTGCGAAACGGAGGCACCAATGCGCATGAGCGGTAGCTTCGTCTAAGAGCAATGGACGAACAAAAGCTTCGCCGGAGAGAGCAATGGAGGCGTGACCAAGGAAGAAGAAAAACCAGTTTTGCGGGGAGAAGAAAGAGGAACAAAGGTAGGGTAAAATGTTTTTACGCCCCTGGAAGTAAAGTAAAGCAGCCTCTACTACCTCGATCAATTAAATAAATTGGGCAATAAACCACTACATGTCACCTAATAACAGATGCCAAAATGCTCAAAAAAACTTTTTATATGCCTAGGTTTACCACCCAATCGAAGCATAAACAACTTTTTACAAATGTCTCAGTGATGGGCAGGACATATTGCCTCGGATCCCCAATTAACCAAGGCAGTATGCTATATATGCCTCAGTTTACACTGAACTGAGTCATAAAAGTTTGCTTAATTTACGAATATGCCACCGTAATTTACAAACGAGGCCTATTGTGCGATTTTAAATCCAGTTTTTTTACTAGTGACCTATGTAGAATATTCTTGATTTTTCTTCCTATCTTAGACTTTTCTACAATATTCTAGAACTTGTGTTACATTTATTTGCTTCTACCTTAGGAGTTTCTACATTCTTCTAGAATTTGCATTACACTTTAATACTCCTCCTTAATGCAAATTCGGTAACTCTAAGCATTGTGCGCAGTAGTTCAAATCTTGGTCTTGGTAATGCCTTCGTAAATATATCTGCAATTTGGTCTTCTGTTGGGCAGTAGTCGAGTCGAATTTGTTTAGTTATCTCTTCATCTCGAATGAAGTGATATTTAATGGCTATGTGTTTTGTTCTTTGATGATGGACTGAATTTTTTGTTATTGCTATTGCCGATTTGTTGTCGCAATAGATAATAGTCGGTCCATCTTGTGGTTCATCCATTTCTTCAAGTATTCTTCGTAGCCATATTGCTTGACTCGTGGTTTCAGCAGTTGCTACATACTCTACTTCTGCTGTTGATTGTGCCACGGTTGCTTGCTTCTTTGATGCCCAAGATAAAATACCCAATCCTAGTGAGAAAGCATATCCTGACGTACTTTTCATGTCGTCCATTGATCCTGCCCAATCACTATCTGTGTAGCCCATCATCCTTGAGTTACTCATGATTTTGTACCATATACCAAACTCCTTTGTGCCTTGTAGATATCTTAAAATTCTTTTTCCTATTCCATAATGAATCTGACTTGGCTTTTGCATGAATCTTGATAGAAGACTTGTAGCATACATAATTTATGGTCGTGTGGCTATGAGATAGAGAAGACTTCCAATTAAGCTTCTGTAGCATGATGCATCTCCTTCTTGTGCTCCATCATCTTTCTATAGCTTCTCGTTTACCACCAGTGGAATAGTGACAGATTTACAACCATTTGATGAGTGCATATCTATGCCCACATTTATGCTTTAAAATTAAATTTTTGATGAAATTCATGTGCTTGAATGATTGATTTAAAGAGGATTTGTGATGATTTGATATATTGTGTTTGGAATTAAAAGGGACTTGAAAAGTGATTTTAATTGCATAAATTATTCTTGGAAATTCTTACGTTTATTTGTGCAGCTGAAATTATAAGTTTTATTGGTCCAATTGGCAATTCAAGGCGCAAAATCAGGTTTTATTTGGAAAATAATGTACAGATGGGCCAAACAGGCAGACTTTACCCTTGCACCCCCTAAAATCCCTACATACACTCCTATTTTTGAAACAGGCCAACGACCAAGCCCAAACACTAAGTCATTTCTACTACACCTCCCTAAGTTTCCTATACACACCCCTCCTAAATCAGATTTCACCAGATTTTGCCACGTGTCCAAATCCTCCACACACAGATCTGACCATTGAGAAGCTGCCACATCACCCTCCTTTGCCACATCATCATCTTCCACCCATGAACCCTAATTCCTAATCCAGCAGAACCCTAGCCGCCACCACCTTCCCGCTGCGCCGCTCCGTCACCGGATAGCCACCACTGCTTCTCGCGCTACCATCGCTCGACAACCCTCGTCGCCAACAGCGTCACCAACCTCCATTTGTCTCGCTCGTGCCGCCACCACCAAATCGTTAGAATCGCGCCACCGCGCCGCTTCGTCACTAGACAACTACCATTCGTGAGTTTGTCTTTGCATCACCAACATCCCGCCGCCGTCGCACAGAGTCACCGTCCTCTTCTCCATCTCTAATCACGACATCTCCTCGCGGGACACCTTGCCGCCTCCTCCGAGATCATCATCATCACGCCGCTGCAGAATGCCACCCACAGCCGCCATCACTTCGCGAGCCTCCTTCCATGGACGCCGCACCTCATTCTCGCAACTTGCATAACCCAACTAACCACAAACAGATCCACCTCTTCCACTCGCACAACAATCGCAAATCGCGATTCCGCCATGGCCACCATCTTCTTCCTCTGCGTCGCCGCACCACCTGCACTCAGAAAAACCACACATCAAAACCCAATCTCTCGTCACCGTCAAACCCCACAATCGCGAGACCTAGCCGCTGCTATCTCCTCCAAGCCAGCATCCAAAACGGCCACCACCTGCACTCAGGAAAACCAAAAACAGTAGCATCATCCTTCCCATCGTCAGAGCACCGCGAGCAGCCTCTCCATCGCATCCAATCTTGCCGCTATTAACGCACCTGCAGAACTCCACCACCACGAGCTTCTTCTCCACAACGGCGGAAGCAGGAACGTAAGGGGAAGCCCTTTCCCCAATTCGGAACCCTAATTTTGGGTAGGGAGGAGCCTGACACGTGTCGAGCTCCCATTGGGTTCGTCCTCCTCTGGTCAAAGCTGGTCAACTGAGGGGCTTTCTTGCAATTTCAGAAACTCAGAAGGGGCTAAAGTGCAGATAGAGGAAATTTCAGGGCATTTGTGGAATTTTGGAAACTCAGAAAAGCTAGAAGATAAAATTCAGTTGTTGAATTAATGTAATTTGGGAATATCAACAGAAAATATCTTCCAAATAATGTTATAATTATCTAAATCTTTTAGTTATTTGGAAGATATAAGATAAAAGATTTTGTCAACTGAATATTCAGAGTGCAAGCCCAATCAAGCCCTATATAAAGAGACCCAGGGGGGACTTCAATTCATTCATTCTCTCATACTCCTCTCACTTTTCTTTCATCTTGTATTCAACTCCATTCATGGAGAGCTAAGCATCTAAGGCTATTCTGCACTAATTCCATGACGGGTTCTGAGGTTACGTTAGTTAATGCAATTGTTTACTTTGATTATTGATTTAAGTTGTTCTCTCTATGTCTTTCATCTGTCTATCAAATTAAAAGCAAAGATTTTTGCATCGTAATGTGTTTGAATCTACATGCATATTGATTATATGAGTTCTAGGGTTTCTAGGTTAAATTGAGAATCTACTTTGATTTAATTTAGGAACTTTCATATGATTGAATGGTTTTTACTATCAATTGAGAATGTACTTTGATTGATTAGTAATAATTTCAACTATAATCAATTGAGAATTTACTTTGATTGATTAGCTTTTAATTCGGTTAGGAGATTTAAGAATAGACATGATTAAACACAATAGAATTTGATTGAGAATGTACTTTGGTTGAATTTATTGTGAATAATGTAGTAAGGTTTTGCATTTGATTGAGAATTTACTTTGGTTAAGTGCATGATGGCCCTCAAATTAATTAAGAATGTACTTTAATTAATTTGAAACTCAAATAATAATCAATTGAACAATTATCTGTGAATAACCGATGATGAATCTATCTTGGAAAAGCAGTGGAACTAGCCTATTTCATCATAATTGTTTTTAAGTTTCTTATTTATTCTTTAAACACTCTTCAACCATTACTTATATTCATAAGCATTGCATAACATTCATAAGAGTCAGATATTCGAAAGCAATGCCGTATTCGTTGGGAGACGACTCAAGGTTACGTTAACCTTATCTACTTTCTTAAATACTACTTGGCAATACTAAAGTTGCCTTGAAAAGTAGTATTAATTTGATAGCCTCAACGACAGCGTATCACCATTCATCTTGAACTTCTTTAATAGAGCTTCAATATATTTCTTTTGAGAGATAAATATACCTTCCTTTTCTTGTTTCACCTCTATACCGAGGAAATAGTTCATCAAGTCAAGGACGGTCATTTCAAATGTCTTCATCATGTCTTCTTTAAATTCTTTCATCATCTCTATATTGTTTCCTGTATAGATAAGATCATTGATGAGAGGGTCGCACCTCCCACAAAAGTTGTGCATAAAAGAATGCAGTATAGTTACTAGGAAGTGACTCCTAGGTCGTCTCTCAAGGACCAATTTGGGTTCAGTCTCAGATCAAACACATAGTGGGGGGGTTTGAAAAAGTGTTTTTGTAATTAAAAATGAACTAAATTAAAACTGAAAATTAAACACAACCGAACATAATTGAAAAGTATTAAAGTGAATGAAAATAATAAACCGAACAATCCTAAAGCAAGTGAAAAAAAAAAAATTAGTAATGTAGGAAGATAAAGAGGCCGAACAAAATAAACAGCACAGTGAACAGAAACAATAAACTAAAGGGTTCTATTTTTAAACAAATTAAAAACCGAGCTTGTGTTAACTTGAAAGCACCGATTGAATGCAATGTTAAATAAAGAGACTCATCTAATGCTATTAAATTGCAACATTCAGCTAACAATGGAAATGCATGTTGTAGTCATCTAGAAAGGGCACATCACCCGCGGAAACAATAATGAAAACATGCTTGAACAGTAGAATAATATAAATTAGTAAACTATTTCAATCTAAAGCATTTCAATATATAGAGTAAAAGGAAATAATTCTCGGTCCAAGCGTTAATACAAATTGAAGAATCTATTGAAGCTCTCTTTTTTTTCCAGCACATTGAATTGAGCCTTGGCCGCTGTACCTACCTAATGAGTCACCGCCTATTCTTTTCCAAAAGCAAGGTTGCATGTGATAAAATAAAGAATAGGCTGAGACACCACTTTCTCCAAGCCTCTGGACTTACATTTTGGATGTAATCAAATTCCTCCCTCCGTGTTCATTCCCTACGCCAAAATAAATCTCCCCCAAGGTGGCGGCTGGCTCCTCACACGTCCAGCCCCCGCTTTCTTTTTATGAAATGTGCTTCTTTTTAAGTGGAAGAAGATGCCCTCATTCAAGGTGACGGCTGGACCACACTAGGCCGAGACACCCTCTCCCTCAACGTGCTAGACCTCTTTTTTTCGTGTGCAGGCCGAGACCCTAGATTTCTCCCTGCTGGGCTCCCGTTTTTCTCACCGTCACACCACTTCCATGCTGGCTCTGCTGGACCGAGAGTTACTGTGTGCACCCTTCTTTCATGCTCCGCTGGATACACCTCTTGGACATGTTGTCCGCACGTGAGTTGCTGCTGCTGAGTGCCACTCTTCTTTCTAGACCAGCTGCCGTGATACATGAACCAGCCCACATGCTTTGCTGGATCAACCTCCCTAAAATCCAAGCTGGACGTGGCAGCCAAAGAATTTGCTGAACGCCCTCCTCCACTACGTGTGCACCTACCAGGCCTGCTACTTTCTTCTCTGCTGGAACTTTAATTTCCGTGTGCACCCCTCCAAGCTTGTTGGACTCCTTCCGTGTGCTTTTCTCCAAATTAGGCTAAAATTAATTCTTTGTGGGCCACTTTATCTATAAAATTTCTCCAACATCTTTACTTGTATATAAGAACCGTAAACTCTTTCAATTTGTGGCCATGATGCATTTTTTCTTCAGTAGCGTGCACTTCCATTCTATTTTCATTCTATTTTCATTCAGCACCACATTTTCATTTTAAAATAAGCTTTTCCAATCAAGCTCCGTGCACTTCTCAAAAGAAAGAAGATTCTTTTTAATTGGAGAGTTATTTCTCACGTGCTTCATCATCCTAGCTGGACCGTGGACAATTAAATGCGCAGCTTCTTCCAAGTAAACAACACAGTGTGTACATGAATCTTTTTTTTTTTCCAAATGGCCGTAATTTACGTGTGCAGCTGTTTCTACCTTTGCCACCACATGCTACTGTGTGCACCCCCGAAAATGAAATCCACACCTCCTCTCTATCTTATTTTAAAATGTAATTGATGTGGCATTTCTTTTGACCTCCAAATGTCCCAAATATTATCCAACAATTTTCCTGTAATTAATAAATCAAATAATTAGCTTCAGAAAACCCAAATTAGCACAATTACGAATTTCCAACCAAATTAAGCAGAATTAGGAAAACGGGGAAATAACAGACAATTAAACACAATTCCCTGGTTTATTTAAGTGCAATAAACTAAATATAATTCAAGAAATAACGACTCATCAATCATCGACATATATAGAGACAATGAGATGGTACTGACCTTGTGCTTTAATATATAGTGTTGGCTCACTCTTGCTCCTCTTGAATCCTTGATCGATGAAGTATTTATTAATCTTGCTATACCATGCTCAAGGAGCTTGCTTTAGGCTATATAATGCTTTTTTAAGTCTTAGTACTTTGCCTTCATTGCCTTCGTTGATGAAGCCCTATGGTTGTTCAACATAAATCTTTTTTTCGAGCACCCCATTTAGAAAGGCTGACTTGACATCAAGTTGATAGATGTTTCATCCTTTTTGTGCTACAAGAGCTATTAAAACTCTAATTCTATCTAAGCGAGCAACTGGAGCAAATGTCTCATTGTAGTCTATTCCTGGTTGCTGTGGGTAGCCTTTGGCAACCAATCTTGCTTTATGATTTTGTAAAGTTCCATCAGGATTGAGCTTTGTTTTATATATCCATTTGACTCCAATGATGTCTTTTCCATGAGGGCAATTTACGAGTTCCCAAGAGTTATTCTTCTCAATCATTTTAATGTCTTCTTCCATAGCCTTGACTCATACTTCTTGCTTTGATGCTTCTTCATAACAGTTAGGCTCAATCATGGCCATATTGCAAGTTTCATATATGTCTACCAAAGATCTTACTCTTCTTTGACTAGATTCAGGTGAAGAATCTTGTTGTGGAGGTGGAGAAAGCGTACCTGAATTTTCTACCTCTTCTTGAGTTTCTTCTTGAGATTGTTGCATTGGAAGTAGAATGTTATATTTAACAACTTTTTCTTCTTCCCAATTCCAAGAAGCATTTTCATCAACTTCAACATATCGACTGATGATGAGCTTTTTTGTTTGTAGGTTGTAAACTCGATAGCCTTTTGACTGTGTGCTATATCCCAAAAATATTCCTCGTATAGTCTTGTCTTCAAGCTTATGCCTCTTTTGATCAGAAACATGTATGTAGCAGATAGATCCAAATACTCGTAGGTGTTTAGCTAGTAGCTTTCTTGCACTCCAGGCTTCAATAGGAGTCTTGTCTTGGACTGCTTTAGTTGGACATCTGTTTAGAATGTAAACTGTAGTGTAGACTACTTCAGCACAAAAAATGTTAGGCATACTTTTCTCTTTCAGCATTGATGTTGCCATCTCCATAACTGTGCGATTCTTTCTCTCTGACACGCCATTTTTTTGTGGAGTATATGTGACTGTAAGTTGTCACTCTATGCCTTCATCTTCACATAATTTGTCAAACTCGCGAGATGTGTACTCCTTGCCATGATCACTTCTAAGTACTTTTATCTGTTTTTCTCTCCATGCTTTGTCTATCGAGAATGGTAATCAGCATTGTTTTCCGAGAAGAAATCCTTCGCATGATTCAATGATCTCCTTAAAGCATGGAAGATCTCTCATCATGTTTTTCTGATATAGAAGTTTTAAGGCATGTGTGTTGAAGTGGCCAAATCTCCTATGCCAAAGGCATGAGTCATCAACTTCTACCTTCATGGAAACATTAGTTCCAAGTTTGAAGCTTATAGGAAAGCTTCTATTTCTCCTCTCTATTTTTACTTGGCCAATTTCTATCATTTTACTATCATAAATTTTTCATGTATCTTTCTCAAAATGAAGAGAATATCCATTCTCCATCATTTGGCCAATACTTAAAAGATTATCTTTAAGATTGGGAACTAGTAAAACATCCTTGATGAATTTCATACCTTGCTTTGTTTCCACCATGACAGTTCCTTTGCCTCGAGACTCCAATGTGGTGCCATTTTCTAGCCGAACTTTGACATTGGCAGATTTATCAATGTCTTTGAAGATGCTTTGATCTTTCGCCATGTGATTGCTGCATCCACTATTCAAGTACTAACTTCCTTCTCTACCAGGAGATTCTTGATTGGCGTAGAATAAGAGTTTCTCCTAATTATCTTCTTCCGCAAAGTTTGCTTGATGCTTAGTTTTATTCCAACAATACTTTTCTACGTGACCAAATTTCTTGCAATAGTGGCATTGAGGTTTTCCATGATGCCAACAATCTTTTCCAAGTGACTTGTCTTTTTACATATTCCACATGGAGGATATTTTTCTTGACGAGTCATAGAGAAGCTTCTAGGATTTTCTTTATTTCTAGAAATTTCTTATCTACTTTTATTTCCTTCATATTCTTTATTCTGAGACCGTAATTTTAGTTTTGATTGAAATGCATTTTCAACCGAGTCTTCTTCATGCCTTTTCAATCTTTGTTCATAAGCTTCAAGAGAGCCCATTAGTTGTGTTACTGACAATGTAATCAAATCTTTTGTTTGTTCAATCGCAGTTGCAATTGCATTATATTTTTGGGGAATAGAAATTAATATTTTCTCAACGATCTTTTTGTCAAGAATATTTTCCCATAGGCTCTCATATGACTAACTATTTCTTTTATTCTAGAATAGTTGTCTTTAATGGTCCCAGATTCTTTCATTCTTAATAAATCAAAATGTCGTCTTAGAGAATGAAGTTTAACATTGCATACCTCATCACTTCCTTGAAACTCTTCTTGTATTGTGTTCCAAGCTTATTTTGCACTTGTGGCACCAATTATCCTTGGAAAAATTGTGTCATCAACTGCTTGTTGAAGAACAAATAAAGCCCTTGAATCCTTCTGCTTGTTTTCCTTCAACTCCTTCTTTTGAGCTGCAGTAAGAGTGGAGGTGTCTTTTCGAATAGTGAATCCTTCTTCTATGAATGTCTTCATTTTGACACTCTAGAAATCATTTTTTTCTCGTATTGAAATAGGTACTGGAGTTAATAATGTTTGATTGGTAGTAGCCATCTCGTATGAAAATAGGTACTGGAGTTAATAATGTTTGATTGGTAGTAGCCATGAGTTGAGAAAATATTTTGGAGATAGTACAGGATGGAGTTATAGTTTTGTTTAAGGTAGTTGAAAATTTTTATCTATGCCCAGTAGATGACCGAACGTAGCTCTGGTACCACTGTTAGTATTTTAAGGTTGTGAAAGGAATAGTTGATGGGATAGAGAAAATGTAGAGATAGATGAATGTAGAGTGGTAGTTGGAAGAAGTGTTGTAGTTGTCTTTCGTTGTAGTAGATGTTGGCTTCTTTCAAATGGTAGATGTTGTCCACATCTTGCATCAAATGGTAGAGTTCATGGGTATTTATAAACCCATAAATTATTCTAGAACATGCTAGCTACAACTTATGTGGAATGTCTTAGATTTTTTCCTATGTAGAATATTCTTGATTTTTCTTCTTATCTTAGACTTTTCTACAATATTCTAGAATTTGTGTTACATTTCTTTTCTTCTATTTTAGGAGTTTCTACATTCTTCTAGAATTTGCATTATACTTTAATACTCTCGCTGTCACTATTTAGTGGTCACTCTCGTCTCTTTCATTAGGTAAGTTCTCTTTTTAAGTTTTTTTCATTCGGATATACAACCTTATGGTGTTTTATCATTATTTTTACGATTTGAGATTGTTTATGCGATTTTTTTTTCTTTTGAATATTTTTCTATTAATGCATTATCTTCTGTCTTCGTTGTTGTACAAATATTTAATTGGTTTTTTGGATTGCTTGGTTGGTATAGATCTGTAGTATATATGATTTATCATCAAATACTTCAATTTTATTTACCTGAATTGATGGCCCTGAAAAGGGCGCCCGGGCGCGAGCCAGAAGCATCCTGCGTTGAGGGCTCTAGAAAAGAGCAGCCAAGCATGAGACAGTGTACTTTGACGCTGAGTGCCCTCAAAGTGGCGCTCAGCGCTGTTGCGATCTCCCTTCTTTAATGCTTTTCCATCTTTTCCTGAGTTCCAACTCCTTACTACGTTCAAATCTTCTTCCAAATAATCTCAATTCTTGTTGAAAACACTGAAATCTAGCACAAAGCCATCAAATTCACCTTCAACTCTCTTATTCAACAAAACAATGATTCCAAGCTAGTTTCTAAGTCAAAAAGGGTGATTTTAGTATCAAAATTAAGTATCAAATAACGGTAAATTCAACCGTTATCAAACACACACTACAGTCTACGGTAGACAACATCGCTTGGTTGTACAGGCGGCGACAACACACAATCGAGTCATCGACAACACTTGGCAGCAATGCACGATGGTATAGGCGGCAGCGATAACAACGATCAAGTGGTTGTTTAGCGATGATCGAGTGGTTGAAAAGAAGAATCATGAACGAGGTTAGCTTTTCTTTCAAATACTTCTCGTGCTTTTAGTTTCATGGTAATGTTCTAAGAACAGTTCAGTCTTGATCAGGTTATTGTCTGGTTTCTCATATCATTAATGCATTTTAGCACTGTATATGAATTGGTTAAGCTTGTTTTTCTTGAGCATACAATATGTGGTTCCCAAATGCACACATCTTTCATATATAGGAGGCATATTAATCTTTGTTTCCTAAATGAACGTCCTTCATATATAAGTATCAAAGGATAAAATTAGTAATAATATTTGGTGATATTTCAAGTTTTTCCTAAAATCCCAACTTCTTACCTGATAACAGTTGAAAAACTGTTATTTTCATGCTTGAAATTGATACTAAAAGCAACCTTTAACACTTAGAAACTAGCTTGAAATCATGCTTTTATTCATATTTTCAGAAATAAGAGAGCTGGACAGGTTTATGCTTGATTTTAGTGTTTTTGTGCAGATTTTAAGGTGAATTTGGTGAAAGAAGTGAAGAAGGAGAGAGATGAAATCAGAAAAGACATCAAAAAGTGCAAAAGGAGAAGCCGCAACTGCCGCTGAGCGGCAGTCAGAAGCTCACGGGGGATCCGTTGAGGGGCAAAATGGCCGCTGAGGGGAAGAAACCAACTCACGCACTTACCGCTGAGCGGCACACTTATGGGCTTGGGCCTAAATTTTCTGTAATTTTAGAATAGTATATAAGCTTTAGGACGTCCTAGGGTTTGTATCTTTGGCAAAAACGAAGCAAACACTCTCTCTTCTATCCCTTTGAAGGAGGATCTTGGATGCTCAGGCTACCTCTTCACCTTTCTAGGGTTTTATCTTTCATTCTTTCATTATTATTCATCTAGTTTCATCATGGATATGGTGAACTAAACCTTGTATTGTTGTTGGGGAATCAATGTAGTCTTGTGAAACTCTCATATATGGAATTTGTGTTTAAACATCTTATTTGAGATACATGCTTTCTTTCATCATTAGTTAGGGTTTTTCCTCTTTGCTCAATGCTTGCTTTGTTTAACTCATTAAATGCATGATTATTGATTTTGTCGATACGGGAACGTACGGGGAAGTCTAGATCCGGGGAATTTCTCCCAATAGTATATTGGTTGCCGTTAAGCTCCTGCACTAAAAGAACTAATTATTAGGAATGCTAGGAATCGTATGAACTCGTAATTGGGGATAGGCCTTCTTGCAAGGTAATTTAGAGAGTGACATTAACAATAATGAAAAGAATGTTGAATTCCTAAAGTATATGAGAGTGGATAAGATGAAATTGATAACCCCAACAACATACTCATCCATATATTCCATTGAAGTGTTTGTATTTTGTTTTAGCCATTGATCAAATTCATGCATACATGTGTATTTTCTGTTTTGCATATTAAACTCCACTTATTTCGTTCTTAAGTCTTAAATAATCAACGAATCACATAACTAAACTAGGCCGTGAGTCCTTTGGGAGAATGATACTTGGTCTTACCGAGTTTATTACTTGAAACGATTCGGTCACACTTGCCGATTGTTAAACAAGTTTGTGGCGCCGTTTTTCGGTGTTCATAAATTTGTCATCAAGTTTTTGGCGCCGTTGCCGGGGACTCGTGGTTTAACTGGTTAATTTGTGTGATTATTGATTATCTTGGACTTTAACTTTGAATTTCTGTTTTTATTTTTTCTGTTTTTATTTTATTTTATTTTATTTTATTTTATTTTATTTTATTTCATTTTATTTTATTCTCTGAATCTTATATCTTATCCTATATCTTTTTGTGCTAACAAAATATTCTAGGGTTTTGTGTTCTTGTGTATGCAGGAGACAATTCGAACTAGGAGCAAGATAACTGCAGAACCTCTTCTTGAAGGTTTAGACGAGAGTAAACGGAGGAGAAGAATCAGAACATCTAGAGAACTTTTCCCTCCTCCAGAAACTCTGTTGCAACCATCACCACAAGGTTCTGACCATAGCACAGAAAATATGGAGAACAATAATATCAGAAGAACTCTTGCTGATTACACCAATCCAGCTGGACCTCAACACTTTAACAGTATAGCTAGACCTAGAGTCAATGCAGCTAACATAGAGGTCAAACCAGCATTGATCCAACTGGTGAAGAGCAATCAATTCAATGGATTATCTCATGAAAGCCCATATGAGCACCTCACTACCTTTAATGAGATCTGCAACACAGTGAAAATCAATGGGGTGCCAGATGAAGCGATCAAACTTAGCTTGTTTCCTTTCTCATTAGCAATGCTAAGCTTTGGTTAAATTCTTTTCCAGAGGGAAGTTTCACAGAGTGGGAAGCAGTGATAACCAAGTTTCTAAATAAATACTTCCCACAATCAAAGGTGAACAAAGGCAAGCAAGAGATTTCTTCATTGAGGCTGGGCATGGAAGAATCACTGGGTCATGCATGGGATAGATACAAAAGCTTGCTACAAAAAACACCCACGCATGGATTCGATGAAGTGGAAGTAGTCCTTACCTTCCTTGGAGGTCTTGGTTCACAAACCAAGATGATGCTTGATGCCTCAGCAGGAGGAAACATTAAATGGAAAACTCTAGAGGAAGCAACAAAAATTATTGAAAATATGGCTACTAGTGATAATGAGCTCCACAATGAAAGAGGAGCTCCTATGCAACAGAAAGGAGTTCTACAATTACAGACACATGATGCCTTGCTAGCACAAAATAAAATTCTAACTCAACAGCTGGAGACTCTTACTAAAACACTTGCACAATTGCCTAAAGAGTTGAAAACTGCTGCACAGGTACAATCTCAGTTGTGTGAATTATGTGGAGGCGACCATATCAATGGTCAATGTGCCTTTCCAGCAGAAGCCGTGGAGGATGTGAATTACATGACCAATCAATACCGTCAAGGGAACTACAATCAAGGGTGGAAACCACACCCAAGCATTGGTCAAGGGCAAACTGGGCAAGCTGGTCAATTTAATAAGCAACAGCAGCAACCCACCTTATGGCAGCAGATTTCTATGCTTAATGAAAGGTCCATGAGGATGGAAGACACTCTTAATAATTTCATACAGAAAACTGAGTCTACCCAAAAGAGCACTGAAGCTGCTATCAAGAATTTGGAGATTCAGATGGGGCAGATCACCAAGCAGGTGGAAGAAAGGCCAAATAGAAATTTTGGGGCTAATACTGAGGTTAACCCCAGAGAAGAATGCAAGGTGGTAGAGAGTGCTAAAAATGAGATAGTTGAGTTAGACAAAGGAGAAACAGAAGAGAAAAGAGAAATAGAGAGCAAAAATACTTCTCCTTTTCCAATACATCAAGGGAAACAACTGGATTTCACAGAATTATTCAAGATGGTGGATAATGATGCACCTTGGGAGCAGATTCTACAACAAATTACGGTTTACACTAAATCTGATGAAGACGTCTCTATAAAGAAAAGACGTAGAGATGATGAGGCCAAGAAGTGTAAAACTGTTAAAAAGGAGCCATTCCCTCCAAAAGCAACAGATCCAGGAGGCTTTTCTATCCCTTGTACCATAGGGAAGAAAAGGATTAAAAAAGCTCTTCTTGATTTAGGTTCAAGTGTTAACTTGATACCTTACTCTTTACTGGAGCAAATCGGCGATGTTAATGTGAAACCTGTAAAGGTTAATTTAGTAATGGCCGATGGATCTTCAAAAGAACCATGTGGGATTGCAGAGGACATCATAGTTTGTGTTGGAAAACTCCAGTTCTTGGCAGACTTTGTGGTGATGAAGATGGAGACAGAAAAGATACCTATCATTCTTGGAAGACCGTTTATGAAAACGGCCAAAGCTATCATTGATGTAAACGAAGGTATAGTGGTGCTCCAGGACCGAGAGGAGAGAGTTGTTGTAGATGTCTTTAAAGATGAGACGCAAACACAGGAGGAAGAAGCTAGTTATAAAGCTGCATTTCAAGATGCACACATGAATAGCCATAAAGATGAAAAGCCCAAGGTTACAGGTAATCATTGTTTGTTGTTTCAGGTGCATAAAGGAGAACAGATTGGAAGAGGAGGAAAAGTTCCTGATGACTGGAATAAAGGAAGACCCCAACTTGGTACACCTGTGAGAATCAAAAACAAGTTGTGGGTTGTGAAAGGCTATAAAGAGAAGGAGATGATAGAGATAGAGTCTCCACATTCTAGAAAAATCAAAGCAGTACACAGGAAACAACTGATGAGTTGGTGGGACAAGAACATCAACTATGAAAAAGGAATTTGAACTTTACTGGGTCAAGCTAATGACATTAAAAGAGCGCTTGCTGGGAGGCAACCCAGTGATTTAAAAACTTTTGATTTTGTTTTGTAACTTTTAATTTGTGGACATTATTTGTGTAAATACTTTGTTGGATATAGCATCTACTGAAGGATGCTAGGTGGTTAAGTATCTACTGAAGGATACTAAGTTTGTAACACCTACTGATGGGTGTTGGTGAGAAAATTTTGCACCTACTGATGGGTGTTGGTAAGTTTGTAACACCTACTGATGGGTGTTGGTAAGATTGTAACACCTACTGATGGGTGTTGGTGGATTTTGGGTCAGGCTCGTGACGTTAAACAAGCGCTACCTGGGAGGCAACCCAGTTGATTGAATGTTTCTGTTTGTTAATTTTAGTTGCATAATAGGTTTTGCATAAGTAACCTGAAGATTGAATTGCAAGGAACCAGTGAGGGGCATGTTTAGGAGACACGTAGGTTAAGAAAAGAAGGAGAAGAGCACTTCACGAAAGTGCCGCTGAGCGGTACTATCGCAAAGTGGGCTTTAGTTTCCCCTTAGCGGGACCCGAGCCCATTAGGGTATTTTTATACCCTAAGCTGCGCATAAGCTTCTATTTTCAGGCTCTTCTCTGCACACTCACTCACACATAGCTTTTCCAATGTTCTCCACATCTTTTCCCTCTTCCCTCTTGAGAAAATCTCTCTTTCACTCACTTGCTCACTAGTTTTGCATCTAGGTTTGGGGTTGAGAGAGAGCATCATTGAAGGGGATGATTTCTTCATTGTGGTACTAGTGCTTAACAATGTATCTTTTGGTTTTGTGAATTATGTTTGATGCAGGGATGGCCTCCTCATCAGTCAAAGAGAATCAAGACTATAAGATCCAAGAAGAAGGAGGATACAGAGGATAACTCAGATTTAGAAGGAGCTGAGATAGCATTTACTGATGAATGCTATCATGAACTTATGCTTTTGTTGGTTTAAGTGTTCTGAACTTATTTACTTTTGTTTTAGATTAAGGTTGATGTACTCTATTGGAAACCTGGTTTGTTATGACAGTTTGCTATTGACTGTGATTGTGTGATAAGTAATGCTTGATGATGATTATTGATTGATTGATGTTGAGATAGATATGCACATTAAATGCTTATACAGGTGATTCACAAGCTTTGTGAACAAATGCAGGATATTATGATTGTGATTGTGAGATTAAGCAGGATGTGTATGTCAAATGTGAATGAGCCTATTCGTGAAGTTTTGAGCTCCAGAGTTTTTATTGATTGAATGCTATTACTTTGAAAGCATGAATGATTTTGCCCAGGTTTTCTATGATTGAATCAATTGCTTGTTTTGCATCATATGATCAAGGCCGTTTGTTGGAACCCTTTTTATTGGCCAAATCCATGAAGTTAGCCCACTAAAAGAGAACACTTTGTGTTCTATCCTTTGAACCCTTAGCCTTGAACATAAATTGAAAACCCTTGTTGAAAAGCTTTACCTTGAGTTAAGTAGAAAATCTTTTGTGGTATTGTTAAATGTTCAAGTTTGGGGTTGTTGGGAAAGCATGAAAAAGAAAAAGGAAAAGCATTGAGCTAAAAGTTAAGAATAAGAATGTGAAAAGAAAAGAAAAAGAGAAAGAAAAGAAAAGAAAAAGCAAAGCTCAATGTAAAGACAAGTTGGGAAAAATAAGAATAATTGTGTTGTTATGATTCTCTTAACTCAAGGATTTTGTGATCCAGAAAAACCAATTTTCTTGATTAGCCCAGCCACGTTATAAGCCATTGAAAAGTCCTTGTGATGGTGCATGCTTGTAAATGTTTTGATTGTGGTTAAATGAAAGGCAAAGTTGATTCATGTGACATTGTGGTAGTGGAGTGAATGAGTGATTACCTCTTATACACTTGTGTGTGAGTGAAACACTTTACCTGGTGAGGAAGTATTCCATGAGCACATGAACATCCATGCTTAATTGATTGATCATTCATGAAAAATAGCATTTGTTTGATATTAACTGACTTTGTGAACACTAAAGCATGTGCACATCTTGATTAAAATCTTGGTCAAAAGTTTGATTGAAGTCTTTGCTTATCTTGAAAAGAAATTTTTGAATGAGTGAATCATCATATGAATTGGTAGAAGATTGAGTTACATCTTGTTTGCTTGAGGACAAGCAAAGTTTCTAAGTTTGGGGTTGTGATAACAGTTGAAAAACTGTTATTTTCATGCTTGAAATGATACTAAAAGCAACCTTTAACACTTAGAAACAAGCTTGAAATCATGCTTTTATTCATATTTTCATAAATAAGAGAGCTGGACAGGTTTATGCTTGATTTCAGTGTTTTTGTGCAGGTTTTAAGGTGAATTTGGTGAAAGAAGTGAAGAAGGAGAGAGATGAAATCAGAAAAGACATCAAAAAGTGCAAAAGGAGAAGCCGCAACTGCCGCTGAGCGGCAGTCAGAAGCTCACGGGGGATCCGCTGAGGGGCAAAATGGCCGCTGAGGGGAAGAAACCAACTCACGCACTTACCGCTGAGCGGTACTTTACCGCTGAGCGGCACACTTATGGGCTTGGGCCTAAATTTTCTGTAATTTTAGAATAGTATATACGCTTTAGGACGTCCTAGGGTTTGTATCTTTGGCAGAAACGAAGCAAACACTCTCTCTTTCACCCCTTTGAAGGAGGATCTTGGATGCTTAGGCTACCTCTTCACCTTTCTAGGGTTTTATCTTTCATTCTTTCATTATTATTCATCTAGTTTCACCATGAATATGGTGAACTAAACCTTGTATTGTTGTTGGGGAATCAATGTAGTCTTGTGAAACTCTCATATATGGAATTTGTGTTTAAACATCTTATTTGAGATACATGCTTTCTTTCATCATTAGTTAGGGTTTTTCCTCTTTGCTCAATGCTTGCTTTGTTTAACTCATTAAATGCATGATTATTGATTTTGTCGATACGGGAACGTACGGGGAAGTCTAGATCCGGGGAACTTCTCCCAATAGTATATTGGTTGCCGTTAAGCTCCTGCACTAAAAGAACTAATTATTAGGAATGCTAGGAATCGTATGAACTCGTAATTGGGGATAGGCCTTCTTGCAAGGTAATTTAGAGAGTGGCATTAACAATAATGAAAAGAATGTTGAATTCCTAAAGTATATGAGAGTGGATAAGATGAAATTGATAACCCCAACAACATACTCATCCATATATTCCATTGAAGTGTTTGTATTTTGTTTTAGCCATTGATCAAATTCATGCATACATGTTTATTTTCTGTTTTGCATATTAAACTCCACTTATTTCGTTCTTAAGTCTTAAATAATCAACGAATCACATAACTAAACTAGGCCGTGAGTCCTTTGGGAGAACGATACTTGGTCTTACTGAGTTTATTACTTGAAACGATTCGGTCACACTTGCCGATTGTTAAACAAGTTTGTGGCGCCGTTTTTCGGTGTTCATAAATTTGTCATCATTACCCAAGTAATGAATATGAAGTTTAGTACATAGGATGACCCATTAGTTATTTTTATGCTATAAATTTTAGGTTTAAACCCTCCAATCGTCCTCATATTTGTTGGAGAATCTCAAATGGGTCCTCGTTTTTTAAACTGTAAAAATTGGGTCCTTATATTTGTAAAATTGAGCCAAATTTGCCCTCTCCGTTAAGTTTTGACAGACGACGTTAAACTATGATGACGTGTTTATGCTGATGTGCATGGTTTGATTATGTGGGATTTTTATTTAAATTAAAGGATTATGACATGGAAAAAATTAAAAGGATCATGCCATTAACCACCGAGCGTTCTTCATCCAATCAGGCCATGGGCCTCGCCGTTGGAGCTTAGTTAGCGGCACTTACTCCTCGACTCTTTGTGTTCTTCATTGCTGTGACACAATGAATCTCTCTGCCCCACCACCCTATCTTTTTCTCCTTCAATCCCCTTCTTTGTTTATACATATATATTCACCTCATTCCAATATGCACAAAAGTAAAACAAACATAAACAAATATGGGGTTATCAATGCCTTGGAACCATGGAACCTCCCAAGTATGTGATTTATAAACAAATAAATAAATAAGAAAACTTTTGTGCATATGATTCACTCATTTTTGGTAAAATGGTTGTTTGCAGCACTTGCGGGGGAGCTTTGTCGTGGGGATACAGAGCAATGGTTTTTCTTTTCGCCTAGGCAAGAGAGA
The DNA here is from genome assembly GCF_029865625.1 of Vigna umbellata. Classification (NCBI taxonomy): domain Eukaryota; kingdom Viridiplantae; phylum Streptophyta; class Magnoliopsida; order Fabales; family Fabaceae; genus Vigna; species Vigna umbellata. The sequence goes on along the minus strand of NC_142167.1, from coordinate 29,822,886 downwards.
GAAGCCAGAGGAGGGAGACCTAGTAGAACCAGAGCTTCTGGGTACTGGAAAGCTACTGGTTCACCATCTTCACTGCTTCCTCAAGCTCTCCCTATGCGCCTTCAAGATCGTCCTTTTCAGCTCCCACCCTGATGTTGCCACTGACATCGAAAACACTGGCATCTGGGACTGGGACTCTTTCTCTTTGTACTCGCGGGGCATCGACCATCTGGTCGGCACCATGGAGGAATCTACGACGGAGGAACCACCGCCATTGTCTCCGGTGCAACCTTTATCCACCTCGAAGACCAAATCTGGGCCCAAACCAGCGATCCCCACCGCAAAGCAGAAGACCAAATTAAGCGTCTAACCAAGGACCCTCAAGTTGTTCCTGCTCTGGTCCAGCAACATGCACACTGTCAAAACCCCCAACATCCACTTCCACCGCCGTCAACAACACCCTTCTCCTCTTCGAACGCATCCATTGACAGCTGCGACCTAAACGCTTCTCCACCTGCATCATCGGACAGCACCACGACCTCGTCAATGAATCCCATCTCTCCCACATCGTTTCTCCCTTCCCCCTTACACTCCAAGATTCGGCTAAGCCCTAAAGCCCAAATAAAAAAAATCAAACAATTTCCAATTTTTACCAATTTTTATCCTTTAACAGAAAATTGTTCAATGAATTCACAACACTTGATTGAGTGTTACTAGGAGATGATGAAGGAGAGGATGACGCAAGTGGCCGACCAATCGGAAACAATCCCTTTGCCGCAGCATAGGCATCGAGTGACGACGTTAAAAAAACTATGTACCACTCATCTAAGATCACATCGAATTCTTTGGCAGCTTCTTTCATGGCTTTCACTCCCAAATTCATCAACCTCAGAACAGGAACAACATTAGCCACCTTGCACACTCCCTCAACAGGAGGAGTCGTACGGTAACAGGGCATGTCGAACTGTCACCGTAGAGGAGAAAGAACGAACCGTATTCTCATAATAAATTTTGTCACGTCAAAAACTCTTAATTTTAAAAAAAATTCACATAATAAAAAAATTTTACATCAGTGTGCACCACGTCATTACATTTTAACGCAGTCTGTGAAAATTTAATGGACATGACTTAATTGACTTAATTTTTCAAATATTTGGACCCAATTGAGACATTTTGCAAATACGATTCAAACAACCCCATCGTCACTTTCTACAATAAGGTTTGGTTCCTCATTCTCAACTTAATTACTTTTTCATTCTTGCCCCCATGACTAAACTAACTGTTAGATGACATATTTTGCTATAGCACCAAGTGTTAAGTACCCGTTTATAATTCTTTTTGCTAAAATTAAGGTTTATTCTTAATTTCTGTCTTCTTTTTTACCGTTTCATTGATTGATGAATATTCTGACTTATTTAAAAATTCACAACTTATTATATCTAATTAGTCTTCAGAAGAATGCAAAGTTTTCAAGGGTGAAAGCAGTGATTCATCTAAATTTCTATTTCGGGTGAAGAAAATGAAGAAATCGTCAACGATTCCGTCTGGAATTACTAAACTAAACGTGTTCCTTGCAAAAAACCGAGACGAAGAGAAAAGTGACTTTAGAGTGATCATTTATGGAAGTAAACGGTCGTGCAGTGTTTATGCAGGGGAATCTCCTACCATTGTAGCTCAAGTATATGACTATACTTATTTTGATGCATGTTTTTCATAATTAGTAAAATTTGAATGTATTAGTCTAATAATATATGCATGTTTCTCTCTGTAATATAGGTGGAGAATAATGGTGGCTTCAAAGTTTCGGTCTATCCCAACGTGGACTACGCATTCATATTGGCTCTACTTATGATTGTTAAGGATACGGAATGTTCTGATACTGAAGAAATAGATGCTCTTAGTGCCATCCAAATGACTTCAAGCATTTTATCGCTTGTATAAGAGAATCTAAGAAAAAGTGAGGAAATAATATTTCAAGTGACTCCACGTATAGATGTCCCTTGTGTTATATATTGTATGAAAAAATACATTTTGACACAAATCTTTTAGAATATTTTGATACAATATATTATCATTTTTTAACTTGTTTATTATTTATTTATTATTATACTGATGTATTTTCACCAGTACAATAATAAAAAAAGACACCGGTTAGTTTTCCTTATAGGCATCGGTTGTAGAACCGATGCATACATGGATGAGGTAAAAACGACACGTTTTATGCCTCGGTCAGATGTCGAGATAAAACAGTACAGAATTATGCCTCGGTTATCTAAGAACCGAGGCAGTATATTTTTTTTTCTCAGATTTTAGTACACAATGGAACCGTGATCTTCAGATCCAAAAATCATATTTCATGTCACAGAGAATTCCCATTGCCGTTGATTGATCATGTGTAAACCTTCAACCCGAGAAGTGGCTCTGACGGCTGAGTGGTGCAAGTGAAATTGTTTTTCAGCAACAAGAAAATCCCAAACCAGAAAATCCAAAACCAGAAAATCCCAAAATTGAAAATCCAAAACCAGATATGAAGAAGAAGCAGAAGAACAAGAGTAGATTTGACGACAAGCAGAAGAACCAAGAAGCTCCCTTAGGGTTTCCAATCACTCGCGGAGGGGAAGAATGGCTGAGGCAGCAGCGACGACGGAGGACTCTCCGATCTGGAGCGGCTTGGCGATCTGGAGCGGTGGATCTGGAGCGGTGGATCCGGAGCAGTGGATCTGGAGCGGCGGATCTGGAGCGGCGGATTTGCAGCGGCAGTCATCTGGAGGCAGCGACAGTCGTCGGAACTGTGCACGACAATGGGAAGAATGGGAGAGCACAGAGGGGAAGGGAGAGCACCGAGAAAGAAGAAGTTGTTCGAGTGTGAAAATGAAAAGGTTCAGAGTATACGTAGTAAGTGTATAGGCAGCGGTCGTCTGCGTAACCCGAGGCAATAGCGCTTTTTCAAAAAAGTTGTATCCTCGGGACAGATGTATAGGTCTCGGATCTGCTTCTAACTGAGACAATATTTCCATTCGACCTCGGGTCAAGCTGTAACCGAGGCATATAGTCTTTTACGCTTCGGGTTTTGCGTAACCATATGACGCGTTAGTTTCCCGTTTTTTTTACTAGTGTTTAGATCTAATGAAAAAAAATGAGGTATGTATTGTGTTAAAATGTTGTTAAAAAAATTTGCTTAACATATTATTACCCATATGTATATCATTATTTCTTATCTTTTGTGGTTGATACCTTATAATAGATCTTACATATGATAGGTGAGACCAAGTTCTTTAGACATTATTTTTAAATAATTATATGTTAATATTTGATATTATTTTAACACGGTATACATGTCTTTCTTTATTTAATTTAAAGTATGTCAGTAAAATAACAAATAAATAATGAATAAAGAAAAAAAGACGTACATTATGGTAAAAAAAAAATTAATTTTAAAATATATTTTTTCTTATCTCTTGTAATAAAAAAAATCAACGACAACATTTTGTAGGTAAAACAAGAAACATTCATGAGTGCAAAAGTAAAAAATTGCCGGTAATATTGAATAATGTTGACAAAGAAAGATTCATCCTAAAATTGGTGGCATCAACAATTACCAATACTTGTTGATATGTGAATAACTTTCTCATGAATTATTCTGAATATACGCAAGTTAACCTGTGTGAATAATTTATACAGATTATTTCGATAACATTCTTACGAATCTATTAATGGATTTTTGATTCACATGTCAATTCATGATAAGTTATTCATGAATCAGGGATAACTAATTACAGCTTTTTTGGCTATATTATACATGGTTTTTTTTTATGAATAAAATCCTTAAGAACTATAAGAATAATTTTCACCTACCAAGTCATATATTATTGTATAACGTATTTCCATCTGGCAGCATTTCATTCAACAATGACAACAATTCTTTAAAACTCTTATCACTCCATCCATTGCTCGCCTTTAAATTCATGAGCCTTAACACCGCTGACAACCGTGTGAACTTAGTTGAACCCGCATACAAAGGAGTCTCCGCATCAGTGGACATCGTTTCATACACATGCGCTCGGGCAAAAGCTTCTACGCCAATATCGCGGATCATGTCCTCTAAGTTGTCTTCTTCTGCTTGATCTTCCATATCCATTGTGGAATCATAAACATTTTCAGTTGGAGAGACAGTTGGAAAGTTTGTTAATTTGCCGTGCCATATCCATGTTGTATAACTTCGTATGAAACCATCACAGATAAGATGTTCCCTAATATCAGTTGCGTTCAACTTCCTCCCATTCAAACAATTCACACAGGGACATCTGAACTTGACTTCATCATCACCACTTGTACTCGCATTACGTTGCGCAAACTCTATAAATTCTTCTACCCCTCTCTCGTACTCAGTGCTGATGCGTGGTAAATTAATCCATCCTCTATCTGTACGCATGTTTACTGAAATTGTTTACACAATTTCAATAATCTTGAATGATCACTTTGATCGTGTTTGTATTCAAGGTGTGACCCTATCCCATTCAAGAAGATTCACTTTTTTTAGTTTATTAAACATATCAATTTTAAACAACATATCTTAAATTTCACGAAATTTTGCCAGCATTTCGCATTGGTCTTCAGGTTACACGAAATGAAAGTGATTATAAATCACAATCAAATATGCACCCGAAGATCAATACAAAACACAACGACAATTTTTCATGAAATTTAAGACATGTATATTAAAATTGATATGTTATTATAAACTATGAAAAAGTTATTACTCTTCTTAAACTGTCCAACTGGACAATTCAAGATTCAATACTTGTAAATTATTATTACCATCTCCTCTATTTTCATTTGTAAAAAGTATGTTTGTTAAAAAAATCTAGAGATAGTAAATAATTTTTGTATTGAATCTCAAACGGGAAACTAAGACTAATTCACAACAACAATATATATTCAAGCAAACAAATAATTACATATGCAACATGTAATATATTCAACCAAACAATATATTCAACCAAGAGTAAATAATGTCATTTCAATTAACTTTAGGGTTTAGATACTTGAGTTTATTTCACTTGTTTACAACATGTTTCTCAAACCTTATTTGAATATTGTTTAAATTAACGTATCTCCCTTCCTTCCATCTAAAACCCAACAAGTCTTTTTTTTCCTAAATTTCTTTCTTGTTATTTCTTCTAAACTAAACTATCCAAAATTAACTCTCTCTTTTTTGTCTAATTTTCTTTATTTTTATCTACACCAAATGCGTTCAATTGGTCTCAAAATCTATCTACCTTGTTATTTTTTTGTCTTATATTTTGTTAACTACCTTGAGTTACACTCTTTGAATCAATTCCTTGAAAAATACTCAGCCTTCAAAATCTGTTGTTGAAAGGGGACAAAGGGACACAGTGCAGTGCACTTCCATTCTCCCTTTACTTCTTTAACTAACTTCGCTTGCACTCTTTGAATCCCTATGTTCTAAAAGACTTATTCTTCTTTTCAATTTCAAAAATAAATAAAAAATAAAATACATTTTCAATCGCTCTAAGTGTTAGGCTTAGAACCAATTAATCACCCAAATTTCCAGCCTTCAAAGTTTGTTGAAACTCAGCTTTTTTTTTAAATAATAATCTACAATTCAACGTGCCAATCACTACACTGTACATTTCTAAATTAACTCCAAATAGTGCGTAACACACTACTTATCCTAACAATCCAACTGCCAAACAGCCAATACACTGCCAACAACAAACAGCCAATACACTGCCAACAAAATTAAAAAAATCAAAACAACCAATACATACAATTTGTTTCTCTTTCGGCCTCCACCAATTATTATCAGCAAAAACACAATCAACCAACCTCAATGCAGACAGCAAGATTGAAACAGCGTAGGAGGCAGTACCGGCGGAGGCAGCAGTGGCGGAGGAAGCACCGGCAGGGCAACGGTGGCGCGACGGTGAAGGGAGGAGGCGCGACCAAGAACGAGGACAAGCAGGAATGCGCGAGCACTGGCAAGACCGAGGCAAGCGAGACCACTGACAGCAATAGTGGCGGAGGTAGCACCGGCGAGGCACCAATGACGCGACGACGAAGGGAGGAGGCGCGGCCAAGAACGACAACGAGTAGTGGCACTACCAAGACGGAGGCAGGCGAGACAACTGGCAGCAAAGCGGTGGCGCGGTGAGCCAAGGAGTGGCACTGGTGGACGAAAGCGCAAATGAAGAAGAAGACCTTATATGAGGAAGAAGAAGCTGTCGACGTAAATGGAGGTTCTGCGAGATTTGAAAATATGAAGTTGAGCTACTACCTCGGTTACTCGAACATGCGAGGTAATAGCCTCATATAGCATCGGTTAAAAGCAGGAACAGTGTAGAACGTGTGGCTAATAAACCTCGGTTCAGTGCTAAACCGATGCCCTAGGTCTGGCGTAGCAGGCAAGTAGCAGCTAGAGCAGGCGTAGCAGCAGTTGGAGCAGGTGTAGCAGTGGTTTAGGCATCGGTTCCCCTGCAGCCCGAAGCAATAGGAAGTGCTTTAGGCACCGATTTCCTAATAAACCGAGGCAGTAGGGAGTTGTCAGCCCTTTTCAGACTTTTCAGGTGAGCAGTAGAGGTGTATAGGCTTCGGTCTCATCCTAACCGAAGGAGGGGTCGGTTTAGGCATCGGTTTCCTAGCAAGCCGAGGCAGTAGGTAGTTGTCAGACTTCTCAAGCCCTTTTCAGACTTCTCAGACTGAGCAACAGAGGTGTATAGGCCTTGGGTTTCTTCTTAACCGAAGCAATATAGTTGTTCCACCACAGGTTGAATGGTGACCGAGGTATATAACCTTGTACGCTTCGGTTTTTGGATAACTGAAGCGTATATGGGGCGTCAGAATCTACATTTTTTACTAGTGGTATGAGCTCATTCTTTTCATTGTATATAACTGTCATCACACCTTTCTTTGGCACCACCTGTACTGGGCTTACCCATGCACTATAAGAAATAGGGTATATAGTACCAGCCTCCAGAAGCTTCAGAACTTCTTTTCTAACCTCCTCTTTCATCACAGGATTTAGTCTTCTTTGTGGTTGGGCAACTGGTTTATACTCATCTTCCATGAATATTTTGTGCGTGCAATAAGTTGGGCTTATGCCTTTAAGATCCGAGATTGACCATCCAATATCTCCTTTATTGGCTTTTAATACTTCCACCAACTCTTCTTTTTCTTTGGAGGATAAAGAATTACTGATGATGACTGGCTTATTCCCACCTTCTTCTAAGAAAATATACTTTAAATGTGGAGGTAACATCTTCAATCCCGGTTTATTTTCCTTGACTTTTTCCTGGGTATTAATCTCTTCAATTTTTGCCTCATGAAAAGGGACTTCTTTCAATGAATCCAAGTCAGTCAAGAACTCATCAATCAATTCCTCTTCTTCCTCATTCGAATCTTCACATGCATCAATGAGTGTTTTCTCCAAAGGAGAACAACAATGTACCATCTTCTCTTGAATCATACATACTTCATCTAGTGCATCAAGATGAAAACACTCTTTATCATCTTTTGGATGAGACATAGCTTCAAAACACATCAAAATTCACTTCTTCATCTTGTACTGTCACCTTGAGTTTGCCATTTTCCACATCAATTAAAACTCGAGTCGTCTTCATAAAGGGTCTCCCAAGAATAAGAAGCACATCAATATCCTCTTCCATCTCCATGATGATAAAATCCACTGGAAACAAGAATTTGTCCACTTTAACAAGCACATCTTCAACCACGCCATAAGGATATTTAAGAGATCTATCCGCTAGTTGGAGAGTCATCCGAGTAGGCTAGAGTTCCAAACCTTCAATTTTTTTAAACATAGAGAGCGACATTAGATTGATATTGGCTCCCAAATTAATCAAAGCTCTTCCAACAACTAACTTCCCTATAGTACATGGAATGGTGAAGCTTCCTGGATCTTTAAACTTAGAAGGTAAGAGTTTCTGTATGATAGCACTACAATTCGCTTGCACTTCAATAGTGTCTTCTTCAATGTATTTCCTCTTTTTTGTGAGAAGTTCCTTCAAAAATTTAGCATATGAAGGCATTTGCTGCAGTGCCTCAGAGAAGGGTATGTTAATCTCCAATTTCTTGAAAATTTCCATAAAACGCTCAAACTCTTTTTCTTTCTCCTTCCTAGAATAATTATTTGGATAGGGAAAGGGTTTTCAAATATATTTTTCTTTTTCTTCTCGTCCTCTTCTTCTTTTTCTCTCCCCTCGTCTTTCTCCTTTGCTTTTCTCTCACTTTCTTCTTTTTCATTCAACCTCTATTTTTCTTTTCTCTCATCTAACACCTTGCCACTTCTAGTGATAACAACTTTACACTCCTCCCTATGGGTAACATCAGTATTAACCCAAATCTCCCATCCTTTTAACTAGTTGACCAACTTGTGGCTCCACCCTCCTAATTGCAACTTCAATGCTTTTATGATTGGCATTAGATACTTGCATAAGTTGTTGAAGTGTATCATCTAGTTTTTCCATTTTGTCTAATAAGCAAGGTTGTTGTTGTGGTCTATTGAATTGCCCAGTTTGCCCTTGACGCATACTTGGGTGAGGTTTCCATCCTTGATTTTAATTACCTAGACGAAACTAATTACCTTGACCCATAAAATTGACTTCCTCTTGGGTAACTTCCGGCATAGCACATTGACAATTAATATGATCTCCACCACACAACTCACAAAGTTGTTGTTGAACTTGAGAAACATTCTGCAACTCCTTTGGCAATTGAGAGATTTTCTTCATGAAAGCCTCTAGTTGTTGAGTCATAATCTTATTTTGTGCCAACAGAGCATCTTGAGATTGTAATTGTAGAACTCCTTTTTGTTGAAGTTGAGTTATTTTAATGTGCATCTCATTATCATTGGTAGCCATATTTTCAATCAACTCATAAGCTTCCTCTGGAGTCTTGCACTTATTACCTTCAATTGAGGCATTCAACATCAATTTAGTCTACGAGCTTAGACCTCCAAGGAATAGAATGACTATTGTAGGATCATCAAAGCCATGTGTGAGCGTCTTTTTCAACAGGCCTTTAAATCGGTCACACGCTTGACCTAATGTTTCATCCATGCCCTGCCTAAAAGAAGAAATTTCCTGCTTCCCTTTGTTCACCTTTGATTGTGGGAAATATTTGTTCAGAAACTTTGCAACCATTGCTTCCACTCAGTAAAACTATTCTTTGGAAAAGAGTTCAACCACATCATAGCATTGCCTCCCAAAGAGAAAAGAAACAAGCTCAATCTAATAGCTTCATCTGGCACGCCATTGATCTTCACAGTATTGCATATCTCATTGAATGTGGTCACATGCTCAAATGGATTTTCATGTGATAATCCATTGAATTGGTTGCTCTTCACCAATTGAATTAAAGCAGACTTCATCTTCATATTTGTAGCATTAATGATGAGTCAATATTTTATTCACTTCACTTAGTTTATTGTACCGAATTTAATCGGGGAATTGTACTTAATTGTCCGATATTTTCCTGTTTTTGATAATTGTGCTTAATTTGACCAAAAATTCTTATTTTAATTAATTTGAATTATTTGAGCTAATTATTTGCATTATTAATTGTAGGAAAATTTTGGATAACTTTTTGGGACATTAGAAAGCTAAATGAGAAATGGAAATTGAGCCAATGCATCTTAGCCATTTTTATTTTCGCTGGCTGCCGCGTGAATGTTGTGTCAACTTGTGTGTCTTCGTTTGAGTTCAATTCTTATCCGTTTTCCATGCAATTTTTTTTCATAGTTTCGTCTGGATGTCTATTTTAACATATAGTTTTTACTTTGTTCAAATTCATTCTGTGCTGTTCCCAGTATTTATTTTACTCTCATATGTCAGTCCAGTGATTACTGCTGTTTGTGTCAACTTGTGTGTCTTCGTTTGAGTTCAATTCTTATCCGTTTTCCATGCAATTTTTTTTCATAGTTTCGTATGGATGTCTATTTTCATGTATAGTTTTTATTTTGTTCAAATTCGTTCTGTGTTGTTCCCAGTATTTTTTTTACTCCCCTATGTCATTCCAATGCTTGCTGTTTGAGTGATTTCTAATCTGTTGCATTGTTTGCTTGTTGTTTAGTAATTGTGGTGGCTGGAATTGATCATTGGATGATGCTAAGACCTCCCAACACTCTTAACCAAGTCCTTTAATTCTTGAATTTTAAGAAGCAAAATGGAAGGGCCCACATAGAAGCACATGGTCCAGCCGAGAAAGCGAAATTGGGGGGTGCGTCAAGCAGCAACATGCTGGCAGCAGCGGGTGTGCACGAAGAAGCCACGGCCTAGCATCCACTTCATGCTTCCAAAAGAGAACACGCTGTCCAGCAATTGGATGAAGAGGCATCACGGGCCAAGGCTGGAAGCATTGAAGCAAGTTGGCCCATCCAACATTGGAGAAAGGTGTGGCGGATAGCGAGAAGTGGAGTGGCGTCCAGCAGCCTTCACGGTCCAGCAACTCCCATCCAGCAAGCTTGGATGGTCACGGTTGGAAGCATTGGAGGATTCATTATTAGGCTCTAAAGAAAGGAGGGCTGCCACGTCTTTGAAGGGGGTGTAGCAAGAATTAATTGGGAGCATTCATCAAAGAGGGCTGGTTCATTAGGGCTGCTGCACGTGGAATTTTGGGGGGGTTTTCATCTTTAATTTAATGGAAGCACACAACTGAGGGGGTCACGCCTGGAGCTGCAGCCGCTACTCTCCAGGAGGTTTTTAGAGTGATGTAAGGTAGAGAAAGAGAAGAAAAGAGGGGAAGAGCTTGAGAAAGAGGCAGGCCACCAAGGATGGAGGGCTACGGCTGAAGTGGAGGAGTGTTTGGAATGAAGAGCATGGAGTTTTCTTTGGAGGATGTTTCGGCCTAGAGCTGAGGGCAGCTGCCACTTGTTACGAGTTTTCTCTCTGCTTTTGAATGTTTTTCATGGAGAATGAAGAGCACACTTTCCCTTTTTCTATTTTTTTTTGCAAGCGCTATTACATTGGTTGAATGAAAACAAGCACACTGTCTTTTCCTTTTAATTTTGTGCAAGGCTGGAACGTTTTATTTTTGGAGTTTATCATTGAATGAGCACGGTGCAGTATTTTCTTTATGGTTTTGAAGCAAACATGTGACGGTCCGTGGAGAGGGAATAGCCCCAAAATGTAGTTTGGTTCCTTTTTACTGTTCATATACGTTCTTTGCACTGTGTCCGTGATGAACTTTTAGCTCAATAGTATTAATTTCAATTGTTAAATCCATGCATTCCAATTTTATTCAAACACTTTGCATTAAATGTGTGACTCCAAAGTTTCATAGCATTTTAAGCATTGCTTTCTTATTTTAGTTGTCGTGTGAATTTAATGGTTTAGCTCAACGTTGCATTTTATTATTAAATGTATTTTCCTTGCTTAAAATTGGTTCAAGCACTTTTTGCAGGTTTTCTTGTAATTCCCGCCGGTTTATGTTTTAATGTTTTAGTTTAAGTATTGCATTTGAATAGCACATCACATGTTTCTTTATTATCTATGCATTTTAATTAGTTAACACATCTTCCTTTAGAAATGTCGGTTCACTGCTTTCATTCACTTTAATTAGTTTATTGTTCTCGTTCACTATGTTGTCTATTTTGTTCAGTTTCTTCATTTTCGTGCATTTCCAATTTCCTCACTTGCTTTAGAGACCGTTCGGTGTCAATGTAGAACCGTTCGGTATTCACGCTTTGTTAATTCATTTCACTGTTTTCAATTATGTTTGGTTGCATTTAATTTCCAATTTTAGTTTAGTTCGTTTTGAATCACAAATCTTTCACCAAAACCCCCCACTACGTGTTTGATTTGAGACTGAACCACAATTTGGTCCTTGAGAGATGACCTAGGAGTCACTTCCTAGTAACTATACTGCATTCTTTTATGCACAACTTTTGTGGGAGGTGCGACCCTCTCAACAAAATGGCGCCGTTGCCGGGGACCAATGGTTCGGTCTTAGGTTTTTGTTGTGTTTGTGTGTGTTGTGTTTTGTCTTGTGTTGTGATGTGATGTGATGTTCTGTTTTGTGTGTGCGTGTTGCATGTATAAATGTGTTGTGTTTTATTAGTTTCGTGATTTTTAGTATTCTTCTTTTTCCATGTCTACCTATTTTGATTTTGTGAATACTGCTTATTTTGCTAGTGCCTCTGATCATGATTCTCCTTCTGCATGTTACTCTGATTGTAATTCTGCTGATTTTTATGCTGAGAACAATGTGGCTCATCCTCAAATTTCTGAGAGCTCTCTTTGGGAGCCGGTTCCACCTAATGAGGATGGTGATCATTTAGTTCTCACCACTGGACTGATGAATTTGTTGCCCAAGTTTTATGGTCTTGCAGGTGAATGCCCACATGAACATTTGGATAGGTTTTATCGAATTTGCTCTTTAATGAAACTTCCAAATGTCCCGGACGATCTAGTTTTCTTAAGAGCATTCCCGCACTCATTAGAAAGAGCACCAAAAGATTGGAAAGACTCTCTTCCTCCAGGATCCATTACCAGATGGGAAGATCTTGAGCATAAATTTCTGAGTAAATTCTCCCATGTGCAAGATGGATACGACAACGGTCTTGGATGGAATGACCCTACCTTGGGATGGTACAATGCTCCACAACATCAATATCAAGAACCACCATTCCAGAGTACCTTCATGCCTCCACCAGTCCAGCAATATCAGAGTCAGCAATATGATGCTTCTGCCGAAACAGCTCCTCAGCCTTCTACTTCTGAGCCTACATTGCAGGAGTTGTTGGAGCAGATGACCATGCAGAACCTTCAGTTTAGGCAAGAGAACATGCAGTTCCAACAAGAAATAGGAGCTGCCATTCAGAGTATGACTGATCAGATAGGGCAGATGGCCACTCAACTCACTGAGGAACAGTCTCAAGATTCAGAGTTACCATTTCAGACTGTTCAGATTCCAGATGATGATGATAGTGGCATCAACATAGAAGATGGGGAGAAGAGTCATGAACTTACTATTGTGCCATCTACTTTCCCATCATCCTATGTCCCTACTCTTGCACCTGAGGAGAGTGATGAGTATTTTGAGGAGCAGGCAGAAATAAGCAGTAACCCTGAACCAGGTAGACCACCTTCATCTTCCCACACTTTAGCAATCTTCAAGGAAGAGGAGGTAAACATACCTCAATTTGATTATGTTGATGATTATGTTGTTGAGGATTATGTTGATGATTGTATTGTTGTTGAGTCTGATTTTAATTTTCCCTATATGCATGATGAGAACCAATTTTTGCTATCGCATCCGAATGTTTATTCTCCATGCATTGAACATGAATCTGAGTCTGTAGTTGATATTGCTTGTGATTTTGAAATTGATTCATGTTCTGAGGATGTATCTGAGGTTCAGTCTGATAAATTGGGATTGGGTGTTGTACCTCTACATGTCATTTCTTTGGAGCCACATTGCATTAACCATGTTGCAGGAGGTACACATGAATTTGACCAACATGCACCCACAGTGGAAGGAAAAGGTGCTTACATACACACTAGTTTCAACATCAATAGGCACCAGCTGAACCCGCTCATCAACAATCACTTCTTCTTAGATCCAGCTGTGGATGATATTTCCCTGCTTGATCAAATCTGGAGGATGAAGCAATTCTTCCTCAAAACTTCCTGGCTGGATCCAATGGCGGAAGACATCCCCCTGCAAGTCCAAAATTGGCAACTGCCACCATGATCAGGGGAGTTTTCTTTCTCTCTTCTCCCCCTTTCCCTACTTTTATTGCACTTGTCCATGATCTATTGACTGTTATGATTTCTGATCTTATGCTTATGACACATTGAGGACACTGTGTAGTTTAAGTGTGGTCTATTGGGGGAGATTCTGATTTTTCTTTGTTAGTTTTTGTTTTCTTGGTTAAATTTTTTCTTTTCTAGGTTATTTTTGTCGTGTCTTGTGTATAGTTTTACATGTTTCTCTTGATTTCTGGACTTTGATTAGGTTGTAGATGTGTCTTTCACTTCATTGATACTCTGATTTGTTTGAAATCCTTGCTTTTCTCTGCTTGAGAAGATGATTATGATGTTTGAGAGGTTGATTTGATTGTGACATAAATTACCTTGTGTGAGATTTGAGCCACTTTATGTTCTTTCTTGTGTGTGATATGTCTCTTGATTGCTTGCACATATGCCTTGGCTTGACTCTTGTTGATAATACTTGATTGATATGCATGTTTGGAAGTGATAAAGGCAGTTTTGTTTTTGAGCCTCTCTAGCCAAATAAGCTTACCTTGTTCTGATCCTTTGATAACCCCTTTTGAGCCTATACTTTCCTCATTTCTTTGTTTTGAAGCTCATACACTAGCCCTAAGTGAAAAACCATGATTACCTTAACCTTAGGGAATTTTGGAGCTTTGGAAGTGTTTTGGGAACAAGTGTGGTCTCCTAGGGGTTTCTGATGAATTGGCTAGTTGGTTCCTCTTCTTGTTTTGTGTTTGTAAATATGTTGTGTATCTTGTCTCTTATAGTTGTGTCCTAAACAAAGAGAAAAGAAAGAGACAAGATGAAAAAAAAATACAGAAAAAATGAAAAAAAATTGTGAATAATTGTGAATAATGGAGTCAAGAAGAGGATGGAAGTAGAGGTTGTGGGTGTGTTTGAATGTGTTTACACTTGTTCCCCATTGCTCCTCTGTTCCTTATGGTTTGTAGCTTCTTATCCAGATATATCCTCCCTTGTCCTTGGCCCCATTACAACCATGAAAAGACCTTTTGATTTGAACATGCGTATGTTCTTGAGTTTTGATATTAGAGGCTTGTCAAGTCTATTTGTGTTTGCTTTCTTGAGTGCATTGAGTGACATTGATTTACCTTAAACACTTGAGAGAAACACTGATAGTGCATCTGTGAGGTTTTGTTACTTTTGATTCACCTCTTGAGCTGATTGATCATTTTGTCATGATTTGAATTGCTTGGATAATTTCATGAGTATCTGCTTTCTCTGATTCTGAGTTGGATATTGTCTACCTCTTTTCTTTGTCCAGATTTCTTGAGGAATGTGTAATTTTGTTTGTTTCCTTGTGAGTCTTTATTTTCTGTGTGTCGACGCTGTGTCACCGTCCTAAAAGTCCTTTGAACTATTCCTTGATCTGCGTCTTGATTTTGCCCAGGAGTGCAAAAGACTAAGTGTGGTCTATTTTGATGAGTCAATATTTTATTCACTTCACTTAGTTTATTGTACCGAATTTAATCGGGGAATTGTACTTAATTGTCCGATATTTTCCTGTTTTTGATAATTGTGCTTAATTTGACCAAAAATTCTTATTTTAATTAATTTGAATTATTTGAGCTAATTATTTGCATTATTAATTGTAGGAAAATTTTGGATAACTTTTTGGGACATTAGAAAGCTAAATGAGAAATGGAAATTGAGCCAATGCATCTTAGCCATTTTTATTTTCGCTGGCTGCCGCGTGAATGTTGTGTCAACTTGTGTGTCTTCGTTTGAGTTCAATTCTTATCCGTTTTCCATGCAATTTTTTTTCATAGTTTCGTCTGGATGTCTATTTTAACATATAGTTTTTACTTTGTTCAAATTCATTCTGTGCTGTTCCCAGTATTTATTTTACTCTCATATGTCAGTCCAGTGATTACTGCTATTTGTGTCAACTTGTGTGTCTTCGTTTGAGTTCAATTCTTATCCGTTTTCCATGCAATTTTTTTTCATAGTTTCGTATGGATGTCTATTTTCATGTATAGTTTTTATTTTGTTCAAATTCGTTCTGTGTTGTTCCCAGTATTTTTTTACTCCCCTATGTCATTCCAATGCTTGCTGTTTGAGTGATTTCTAATCTGTTGCATTGTTTGCTTGTTGTTTAGTAATTGTGGTGGCTGGAATTGATCATTGGATGATGCTAAGACCTCCCAACACTCTTAACCAAGTCCTTTAATTCTTGAATTTTAAGAAGCAAAATGGAAGGGCCCACATAGAAGCACATGGTCCAGCCGAGAAAGCGAAATTGGGGGGTGCGTCAAGCAGCAACATGCTGGCAGCAGCGGGTGTGCACGAAGAAGCCACGGCCTAGCATCCACTTCATGCTTCCAAAAGAGAACACGCTGTCCAGCAATTGGATGAAGAGGCATCACGGGCCAAGGCTGGAAGCATTGAAGCAAGTTGGCCCATCCAACATTGGAGAAAGGTGTGGCGGATAGCGAGAAGTGGAGTGGCGTCCAGCAGCCTTCACGGTCCAGCAACTCCCATCCAGCAAGCTTGGATGGTCACGGTTGGAAGCATTGGAGGATTCATTATTAGGCTCTAAAGAAAGGAGGGCTGCCACGTCTTTGAAGGGGGTGTAGCAAGAATTAATTGGGAGCATTCATCAAAGAGGGCTGGTTCATTAGGGCTGCTGCACGTGGAATTTTGGGGGGGTTTTCATCTTTAATTTAATGGAAGCACACAACTGAGGGGGTCACGCCTGGAGCTGCAGCCGCTACTCTCCAGGAGGTTTTTAGAGTGATGTAAGGTAGAGAAAGAGAAGAAAAGAGGGGAAGAGCTTGAGAAAGAGGCAGGCCACCAAGGATGGAGGGCTACGGCTGAAGTGGAGGAGTGTTTGGAATGAAGAGCATGGAGTTTTCTTTGGAGGATGTTTCGGCCTAGAGCTGAGGGCAGCTGCCACTTGTTACGAGTTTTCTCTCTGCTTTTGAATGTTTTTCATGGAGAATGAAGAGCACACTTTCCCTTTTTCTATTTTTTTTTGCAAGCGCTATTACATTGGTTGAATGAAAACAAGCACACTGTCTTTTCCTTTTAATTTTGTGCAAGGCTGGAACGTTTTATTTTTGGAGTTTATCATTGAATGAGCACGGTGCAGTATTTTCTTTATGGTTTTGAAGCAAACATGTGACGGTCCGTGGAGAGGGAATAGCCCCAAAATGTAGTTTGGTTCCTTTTTACTGTTCATATACGTTCTTTGCACTGTGTCCGTGATGAACTTTTAGCTCAATAGTATTAATTTCAATTGTTAAATCCATGCATTCCAATTTTATTCAAACACTTTGCATTAAATGTGTGACTCCAAAGTTTCATAGCATTTTAAGCATTGCTTTCTTATTTTAGTTGTCGTGTGAATTTAATGGTTTAGCTCAACGTTGCATTTTATTATTAAATGTATTTTCCTTGCTTAAAATTGGTTCAAGCACTTTTTGCAGGTTTTCTTGTAATTCCCGCCGGTTTATGTTTTAATGTTTTAGTTTAAGTATTGCATTTGAATAGCACATCACATGTTTCTTTATTATCTATGCATTTTAATTAGTTAACACATCTTCCTTTAGAAATGTCGGTTCACTGCTTTCATTCACTTTAATTAGTTTATTGTTCTCGTTCACTATGTTGTCTATTTTGTTCAGTTTCTTCATTTTCGTGCATTTCCAATTTCCTCACTTGCTTTAGAGACCGTTCGGTGTCAATGTAGAACCGTTCGGTATTCACGCTTTGTTAATTCATTTCACTGTTTTCAATTATGTTTGGTTGCATTTAATTTCCAATTTTAGTTTAGTTCGTTTTGAATCACAAATCTTTCACCAAAACCCCCCACTACGTGTTTGATTTGAGACTGAACCACAATTTGGTCCTTGAGAGACGACCTAGGAGTCACTTCCTAGTAACTATACTGCATTCTTTTATGCACAACTTTTGTGGGAGGTGCGACCCTCTCAACATCAGGCTCATATCCAACATCAAAATTCTCATATCTTTCTCATCCCCTAAGTCCATATCCTCTTATTGCATTTTCCTCTGCATTGTTGTCCAGTGTCTCAAACTCAAAAGTGTTTCCAAAATCTGTGTCCGACAAAAACCCCAACCCAAAATCAAAACAATAGGATCAAATCTCAACCCAAGATCAAAACAGACACCCAAGATTTCCCAATTTCAGAAACCTAAATTCATGTAACCCAGAATGTTTTCCCTTACCGCCCCGCAACCGGACCACCATTAAAGAACCAAGAACGGCGCCGCTGCGATTCGCCAGTTCGTCTTCCTCGCAAGCACAACCATGAGCTTCAATCGCGAACTCCGTATGCTGCCATCCATGGTCGCGCCTCCATCCTCTCCACAACAGTAAGAAGACACAATGTTTTCCCCTTTCCCCCATCTGCAGAACCCTAATTTTAGGACCCGGACAGGAAGACGCCGCGACGGAGATGGAACCCTTGTGGAGGCAGCGCCGCTACAACCCTCACGGTGCCGCGTCCTCCCAGTTTGTCTGCAAGAAAGGAAGAAGAAAGAAGTAATTTTGTGCCACGGGGAAGAAGGCAGGTGCCCAGGGTCACAGTGAGAAAGTAGTGAGAAAGGGGGAAGAAGTGAGAAAGCAGTGAGAAAGAAAGATCCCTCTCGCGCGAGACAGCAGCGGCGGCACCAGAGGTTGAGCCAGCAGGGACGACGACAGTAGTGGGGCACCTGGCAGTGAGAACTGAAACGACGGCGGCGGTGGGAACTGAGACGACGACGACGGTGATGCAGTGGCGTGGCGACGAGGCAAAGAACGGTGGTGAACGGCGAGGCAAAGAACGATGGTGAATGGCGAGGCAGAGAATAGTGAATGGTGAGGCAGAGAACTTTCGCGTAGCTTGGGAAGAAGAAAAGTGATTACGGGATTTCAATTTTAACCTAGAAAACACTATAGGCATCGGGTAAAACAAAACCGAAACATAAACACACGCTATATGCCTCGGTTCTCCTGGTAACCGGGACAGTAACTCAGTTTTACGTCTCGAGTGGTTATTTAACCGAGGTAATAGAGTTGTTACGTCTCGGTTTCTCATGAACCGAGACCTATAAGTTCGTTAATATTGCAAAAATGCCACCGCATTTTCATATGCTCCGGTTTTTTATAAACCGAGGTATATTAGTCGTGTCAGTATCCTAATTTGTACTAGTGATTGAAGAAAAACACAGATAAATGGATGATATTGAAAATATGAGATGAATATGTTGTTGGGGTTTACATTTCACCTAGTTTACTCTCATGCATATATGAATTCATCTTCTTCATTAATGTTAATATCACTTTCTAAATTACTTAAAACTCGATGTCTAGGTGAAGAAATCCTATCTTTAATTACTAGATCGCAATGTCTTGTATCCCTAATAATTAATTCTGCATTACGATTAGAAGCTTGAGATAACCAAAACTCATATCCCAACCCTTGAGTAATACTGCTTTTGGGAGAAAATTTCCAAATCTAGGTTTCCCCATATGTGTCCATATCACGAAAACCAATAATATGTCATGAATAAGTTAAACATAACAATCATAGAGCAAAGAAGAATAACCCTAACAATTAATGAAAGAAGCAAATATCAATTAAAACCAATTCAAATACATGAGAGTTCACAAGGTTACATCATCCCCCAACAAGAAAATTTAGTTTCCCCTTGTCATGGAGAAACTAGATGAACAATGGAATGAGAATGAAAACTAAACCCTAAAAACTGAAGAGGAGAGCTTCTACATCCACTTCTGCCTCCAGGGAGTTGGAAAAATCTGAATTTGTGTTAATTCTATCTAAGATACTCCCTCTAGGACGTCCAACTCCTTATATATAGCTGAATTGGATCATGGGCCAATGTTGACACTGCTCAGCGCCCCAACTTAGGGCGCCCAGGCGAGCTTACGAGAGGAGTGGCGCTCAGCACCCCAGGAAGGACACCCAAGCGTGAAACCTTACATGCAGAGTGACGCTTAGTGTCCCTGAAAGGACGCTCAGGCGTGAATGCGAGACTCCTACGCTGAGGGCCCTAGAGGAAGGCACCTAAGCGTCCTACGACCTTCAGCAACCTTCTCTTCTGGTGCTATTTCTGTCCTTTTTGAGTTCCAACTTCTTGACATTTAACTCCTCTTCCAATTCATCCCAGTTTCCTACAAAATCAAGGGAATTTAGTGATAAAATCATCAAGTATAACCTCAACTCTCTTATTAACCAAAATAAGCTAAGACCAAGAGAACAAGCAAGTTCTTAAGTCAAAAAGGGCTCATTTATTATTAAATTTTTAATCCCAAATAACGGCGAAAATGAAAACAAAAAAGCAAGACTCAATCTACAAAATGAAAAGACTAAACAGAAACAAAGGAACTTCTAAATTCTATAATAGCTCATTCAAACCTGCCAAATCGAACAATTCCTAGTTATTTCCTCTAATCAGAACTGCACAAAAGAAATTTCAATTTAAACTCAAGCTTCAACAATTCTAGCAAATGAAAAACAACTTAATTCAATCAAGATCAACAAAGAAAACATTTAGAAAAATAGTAGTCAGCCTTAACCTGACAGGATGTAGTGTATGCGCTCAAATCACTTAAGTGTTTTGGGATGTCCTGTTTCACTCAATCATGACATGCTAACTTCAATTCTCAACTTTGAAAAGACCCTAAATGACAATGCTCAACTCAAGGTTCATCTAAATCACTAGGTCTTTATTTTGCTTGTAATATAAATGGAATAAAATGAAAAACAGAAATGAATGGAAACTAAAATGAAGTCGAGAAGTGTGAAGAAAAAGGAAGCAAACCTATAACTGGGTGTCAGGTCTAACTTTTAATCTTTCGCAAACCTATTTTTCTTTCTTTCTCTCTAGTTTTCTTTCTCTGACATTCATTTCAAGTATTTCCTTTACCTTATTTTCTGATTTTTCTCATTTGCAGACCCATTTCTTTCTTTTTCAACCAAATCAAATTTCTCAGAACATTTTTCTTTTGTTTTTCACCTCTAGCCTCACTCTTTTCATGCACTCACCAAGTTCTAGATTCTTCCTACCTCTCACAAGTCTCTAAGGGTTTATTATTGGTTGGGTTAAAGGCTTGAAATGGATGGAAACCAGAAAACAAGTAAGGCTCAAATGAGGGTGAAATGGTAAGAAACTGAAATGATTAAGCTAAATTGGCTATGACTGAAAATGAGGAATGTCTAGATCTTATTTAAAATTTATCAAGAGCAAGCACATCAACAAGAATCAATGCAAAATCAGAATGATAGTTTAAAAATGCATGTAATCACACAAGAAAGACAAAAACTGGCCTAAAATCTCTCTAGGGTTAAAAATCTGTTGAAACTCACTTGCTACTCATCCTATGCAAAAAGCTCTTAATTGAATTGAATTAAGATGCAAAAATCAATGATAGAAATACCTCTACCTAAATCTAAAGCTAAAGAAATGAAGCTAAGAACCTAAAAGATCCTAAGAATACCTAAACATAATTTCCTAAGCTATGGACAACCTAAAAAAACAAAAACAAAACAGTATGTAACCTAGAAAGAACCTAAACTAAAGCTCTACTAAAAGAAAGACAACAATGGAAAAAGAAAAGCCTAACTAAATCCTAATATTAGAAGCAGGAACAAAAAAAAGAAAAAGAAACTAAAAAAAATTCCTAATAAACAACTTAAAACAAAACCTAAGGCAAAACCTAAATGTTAACCAGATTAAACAATTAATGCAAGAACTTGTAAAACAAAAATATAAAGCAAGAACAAAACATGATCTAAAAGAACACATTCAAGAAAATATAAGATTATTATCTAATCTAAACCCAACCTATCATTCATTCAACAAATGCAAAAATCAAAGAATTAAGCTAAGAACATAGACAAGACTCACAATCATTGTCAAATGCACATAGATTTGGATGAAAAAGTCACAATTGCACTTCAGGAAGACATCATGTAAAGATTTGAACTAACTTTAGAGTATTTTGGTTCATATTGAAGAACTTGTTTTGGCAATTCACACTCATTCATCTAACCAATACATAAAACACCTAAATCCAAAATTTTATTTCAAAAAGAGTAAAACAACAAAGTATTAACATAAGTATGATCTAAAACACTATCCAGAATACAATCAAAGAGACATTCTTAATTTCAATTCAAAACAAACCTAAACTAAATCAATTAGAGGAACCTAACATAATTGCCTAACAGAATTCAACATCACATAGACTTAGAAAATGTACTTGAAAGTTGTTAAAAAAGGATTGCTTAGTTCCTCACACTAAGAGAGGGGGGGGGGGGAGGAGGGAGGGGGGGCGTGATATGGTTATGCGTAAAAACGTTAGCTTTCAAAATCTTTTTCGCAAAGAAGGATGTCTTTGAAATTTTCTTGAAACGCAAGTAAGTTTGTATGTAATGCAACAATAAGCCTAATCAAATGCAATGACAAATTAATCGATTATATGCAGAGATAAGGATCAGAGAAATCAAACACTGGTTTTTATACTGGTTTGGCCAAGCCTACATCTAGTGTCCTTCCAGTCAACCTGAGTTGGAAGCCAATGCACTATAAAGATCTAGGTTTTTATAACAAGGTTTTTACAGCAACCTCACGTCAAAATGTAAAACACCTCTCTAACCCACTAACATAAATATAGGCAATACAACAACAAGACACACAGGAAGAACACCCTCTTCTACTGTTAAACCCTTTGAGACATTCTCAAAGTCAAGAACACAATTCGTCTTCCTGTATACACCATAGGGAACTCCAGCAATTTTAAGCCTTTTCCAATGCTTTTTTGATCATGTACAAAACAGCTTTGAGTGCAGAAAGATTAGACTTTTCCATAATTTGGGTTTTTATGCAATTAAAGTAAAGATGAAACATAAATAGTAAAAGTGATCTTTGATGACTTAAACACTTGGAAACGGATAATATTAGAAGTTATATGAATTGATATTGTTGGGGTATTATTTCACCTACTTCACTCTTATGCATGTAAACTTACACCTTCTATGACATCGTGATTGTCATAGTAGGTTAAATATAAAATAATACGTATAAAGCTTTACAAAAAGTTCTATGACGTACATGACAATATATGTCATAGTGGATTAATTTTAAATAACACGTATTATGACATAGAACATGAGAGATATTATGATATATGAAGAGAATTGTCATAAAAGTCAAGATACTATAAAAGCTAAACAAAAGTACGTCATTGTAAATTAAATATAATACGACTGCTAGCTGAAAGTATGTCATAGTAGATTTAATATATTATGACAAGTGAGAAAAATTATGTCATAGTAGGTTACACCTATTATAACATACCTTTTCGCAACGTCATCGAATGCGCAGACCTTCTATGACTACCAAAACTACAACGCCAAAACACTTGTCATAGAAGGTCCATTTTACCTGTCATAATACGTCTTTTCTACAATAGAAGTTATATGAATTGATATTGTTGGGGTATTATTTCACCTACTTCACTCTTATGCATGTAAACTTACACCTTCATCATTTACTTACTTATGTCAATCTGGTAATTTACTCAAACCCAATCCCTTGGTAGAGAGAGCCTAGACTTCCTTATTAAGCTCCAATTCCTTGGAAAACCTAACAAGTTAATCCACTTTAAGACTTGAGACCTAAGACAACCAAAAGTTCAAGTTCTATCCCTATATACAATTCCATTTGGGTAATTTGTTCTAGTTCTAGGTTAACACAATATTTCCCAACATCAAGCGAATCCTAAAATCATGCCATGGATAGCAATGTCACAACAAGCTTTAAGAGAAGGAACAAAATACTAGCAATCAATGAAAGGAACATCAAATACATTCAAATCAGTAGCAATACATAAGAGTTTGGTGGCTGCATCAATCCCCCAACAACAATGAAACTAGCTCTCCATTAATGGAGAGCTTGGGCTTACAACAATGATGAAAATGGAAGAACGAAGAAGACCCAAGGAAGAAGATGGACTGTTCCCACAACTCCTAGCTCGCCTCCAAGAGCTCCCAATGAGAGAAAACGCATATGGGTGTCAAAAGATGTCAAGCTCTTCGTGCCTCTGAGTTAAATAGGGCAAATTTGCCATGTCAGCAAAGTTGGCGCTCAAGCCCCCATAAGGAGAGGGGCTCAGGCGCACAAAGTCATGATGCACTCGCGCTCAAGCCCCCATAAACCAAGGGCACCCGGGCTAGCTTCAGCAGAATTCCGGTTCTTCATTTTTGTTGTTTTTCTTGCTTTCCTTGGTTTCTAGTGTCTTCATTTGATGCATAGACTTCTTCCAACTACTTTAGGCACATAAAAGCAGGGATTAGTGATAAAAATATATCATTAGAGCTTAAGGTGCAATCACTTAACAAACGAAAAGAAAACTAGGATTTACAAGGTAACAAGTTAAGGAAGGGTTGACATTTTCTCTTAATTCATTACTGATTCATGGTAAAATATGTCATTATCAATAATAGCAGTCAAATGCAATAATTAAATGCAAAATTAATATAATCGACTTGTCATAAATGCTTAGTCAACATATTTAAAAATATGACAGTTGTGACAGTTATGTCAAGCATATAAACAATTTTCAAATCAATGACAAACTTAGTCGAATACAAGTTGCATGTAATCGATTAAGTAGAAACACTTAGCTCATTTTTGAAAACTTTTCTTCACAAAATTCATCACAGCATACTTGAAAAATATTTGTGCAAACCCACGAGTTTTAATCGATTTCACTCATAATGTATTCAACTTAAAAACTGTTGTTTTGCCACACTTTAAAGTTCAACAAAAGTGCTTGTGGTTTTTCATTTCTGAAAACATATGTTATTCATACATAGATAGAATCACATATCAATCACAATGGTATGTGCTATAATCAACACAATAATTTCATATATATGCTTTTACAGATATAACAAAGTCAGCATAAGCATATGACATGTATAACACACTACACACATATGTTATTATTAATTATGTCTTGTCATCATCAAAAACACAATTATCATTGAGATTGTGGGTTCAACTAAACTAGTGCTCCCCCTATCAAAAATCTCAACAAAAGTGAACAAAATGTAATACCAAAGCATAAAATCAATAGAAAGTGTAAAAAGAAAACTGCAATCAGAATTGAAAACAGAACATAACAAATGCATCAAAATTGAAATTTATTGAAAGGAAATTGACATTACAAGGAAGAATGTAACCATAAAATAATTTTGAGATACTTATGGGATGTCACCACCGTGAGTCTCCATCAATAGTTCAAGAACGTCGAGAATTTACTCTACAAAAAGCACATAAAATCGTAAAACCTAACAAACTCATATCGTCTCTCTAGCATAGTCTCTCACCCTTCGCGTTCTTCCTTGGGCAACAATACACGAGCACGAGACTATAGTTCCTCTTCTTTTCACGTTCTTTCTCGCATAAACCCTAGCTCATGGGTCTGTCATTGCAAATGACATTCAAACAAATGATCCCCTGAAAAAGTATGCTTTGCCTCAGTTAAACGCACCGTTTCACCTAAACATTCAGCCCAAAACGACCCAATGCTTTCTGTTAACTTCTCAATCTAGTGTGCTTCCTTTTGACCAAGTCTAGGCTTAATTATCCTAGGGCCTTTCTACAATTTCAAAAACTAAGAAAGAAGGACCAATCAAAAATATGAGAATGGTATTTCAACAATTAAAAAGAAACTATTTATGCAAAAAAATAAAATAAAGCAATTTTTATTGAAAGATTTTCCAAAAATACTAATTTCCTATTTATCAACAAACACTAAAAAAATGCTCCTAAAATCCTAATTTTAACTATAATTTTATAGATCTAAACATTTAATAGAAAAACCTTAAACTTATCTAATTCTAAACAACTAGAAACAAAAATAGCCTAACCTAACCTTCTCAACACCTAAAAGAATGAAAAATTGAGGAGTTTTCAACAAGTTGTACGGTACATGCACTATTGTAGAAAAGACATATTATGACAGGTAAAATGGACCTTCTAAGACAAGTGTTTTGGCGTTGTAGTTATGGTAGTCATAGAAGGTCTGCGCATTCGATGACGTTGTGAAAAGGTATGTTATAATAGGTGTAACCTACTATGACATACTTTTTCTCACTTGTCATAATATATTCACTACTATGACATACTTTCAACCAGCAGTCATATTATATTTAATTTACAATGATGTACTTTTGTTTAGCTTTTATAGTATCTTGACTTTTATGACAATTCTCTTCATCTATCATAATATCTCCCATGTTCTATGTCATAATATGTGTTATTTAAAATTAATCCAGTATGACATACATTGTCATGTACGTCATAGAACTTGCTTTTTTTAAAACTTTATACGTGTTATTATATATTTAACCTACTATGACAATCACGATGTCATAGTAGGTTAAATGTGACTGTTAAGTGTAAAATGTACAATCTCCATGTCGTCAACGAGTAAGACTTTTGAACGGAGGCTAAGGCAGACTATGGCCTTGGGTAACACAATTCTATCACGCACGAGAGGGTGAGCATAAGGGCTTCAGTCATCATGGAAGTCAATGACACTTTTAGAGTTGGCCCGCGAATGTTGCCAACAATGTTTTTGGTTGCCAATGAGATGAGCAGCAACGGAAAAACGAAGGAACCATGAAGGAGTGGGAGTCAGGGAGAAGAGAAGAAGTTGCACGCTCTTCGTTTGTGCCAATGGCGTTGTCGATACCATCAATGACGACAGCAGGGCGGACAGTGGCTCCAAGAGGCAAAATGATGTCTGATTGTCATGGGTGTGACAAAGGTTCCAACATTGATTAGCTCAATCGCGAAGGTGTTGGTTAAGGGAAAAAAGGTGAAGGCAGGAGATCAAATTGGAAGAGGAAGTTCAATCTCTTAAGGTTTTTTATTTAAAGATTCTATGATAGGTGGTGAATTAACAGTCATGATATAGTGTTATTATGATAAGATTTTCTAAAACTGTCATAATAGGTTTTGAACATTATTTTAATTTTGCTACCATATCTAGCATATGATAGGTAAATTTTACAAGTCATCCCTGGTGCAGTAAAGGAAAATGACAGTGGTTGTTTTGGCTTATTCGCACCGGTTTTGCAACCGAGGTATTTAAAGGCGAAGTAAAAAGCCTAACACTTTTGGTCTCGGTTCTAAACCGAGGTATAAAGATATATGCTTTTGTCTCGGTTAAAATGAAACCGAGGCGGTAGAAGGTATTATTTTTTTTTCGTCAGACTTTTGGTCTCGGGTTCTGGTGAACCGAGACAGTAGAAAGGTTTTTTTTTTTCTCAATCTTTATGCTAGAATCGATAATATACATTTTTAAGGTCATGAACAAATCACCTTCCATGAACATAGATAACCTTCCATGAAGGTGTTCAACATCTGCTTATTGTGAGAAACTTTAAAGAAAGGAAATCTTAACTCAATCTTCTATCCCACAACCAGCAAAAGATAGAAATAATAAAGCTCACACCAAGATAGAATCATATTCATTCCTGTCATAACATAACATAATCATATAACACAAAAAGAAAAAAAAAACAGTTTTTCCTCCAAGCAAGTTCATCCCTTCAACCTACACTACACGGAACCCACCACAAAAAGCTATATCCAGAGAGGAAAACTTTCTCGTTCAATTCCTCTTAACAAAACCTTCCAGAACACCAAAAATAAAAAAAGCCATATCCAAAAATGTGCTCTGCTCCTTCTTCACCTGCGTCAAATAGAGCCAACAGCCAAATGAGACTTAATACACATCAAATTTCGTTAAGCCAACAACTAACAGCCATTTTTCTCTGCAAGAAAAACCTAACCACCCATTTGGCGACCACAAACCAAAACAGATAATGAAATTAAGCCACCACCCCTCTATGTTCATCTCCAACCACCAACAAAGGAGTTGAATCCTTAAGCAAAAAAAAACGGGAGATTACCTACACGGCGTGATTTCCTCCAACGTGAGCAACGACGACTCCGACGACTGGCCTCGGCGAAGACGTGGCGCGAAGGAGTAACGAGGTTTCTCTCTCGGGGAGTTGGCTTCTAGGGTAGAGCTGAGTGAGGCTATGGCTTCGGAGACGTTGGGGATGGAGGAGGGGTCTTTATGGGCGGAAGTCGGACCTTCAGATCTGTAGAGCTAAGATATTTGTCCGCCAACAGCCACCGCTTGCTCTTCAGATCTGTAGATCTGAGATTTTCCACGCACTGGCAGGCGAGGTGGAAGCCGCGCTCGCAGCCGTCGCATACGACGAGGTGGTGGTGGCTCCCGGTGGCGACGGGGCAGGCAACGCAAGGAGCAAGGGGCAGGCAGCGCAAGGAGCGACAGGAGAGTAGAGAAAAATGGGAGAGGTGCTAGGTTTTCCTAACTTGAAAGAGGCATTTGGGGAAAAGCTTCGCAAGGTCCAAGCCCAAGAAGGCTTATATGCCTCGGTCAAAACGAGGCCGAAGTACCTTTTGACGCCGGGTCTAAGAGGGACCGGATGCCGTTGAAGCGTGTTCAGTGCGTGTTCAGGTGTGGCAGAGGCTTTATGCCTCGGTTATGCATGCAACCGAGGTAGTCGATTTGGTGTGAAATGATGTATATTGTGCGAGTTTAAAAGCAAATATTGTACTAGTGAATAATAAATGTTATTCTGTTTTAAAATATTGTCATCACTCAACTTATTATAACCTATCTTCTTTTATTTGTTATAATAACAATTACTTTTATTATGAAAATGTTATTGGTTAATTTATTATGGCTAATGAATTTCACTTGTCATAATAAGTTATCATATAAATCTATTTTTTTACTAGTGATGTATACTCATATAACTATTTATTAACTTTTCAATTAAATGTAAAATATAACTCTTTAAAACTAAGATTTCTTCTAACTTATCTGGAAGACATTGTGTGGACATTATGTGTTAGTTAAAGAATGAGTCGACAACTTAGTGTGCCTACGAATTAAATTAGGAAATTTTGTCAACTTGAATTCAACTCAAATTTGAGAGAAAAAAAACTATTATACGTGTTAAACCTTTGGAGTTCGTGATAAATGTTTGGGTTAATTAACTTTAACAAAGTGGACAACTTTCCATTGGTTTCTAAAATTTTTTATCAATATTTATTACCTATTAATTGAATTTTGAAAAATTAAAAAAAAAATCATTTAACTTTTTATGGTTGGATTTTTCTGTTAATTAGATATCTTACCTTGTCATTTTATTTAGTTTCTATAATATATAATTTTACAGTTTTATAATTTTATACTTTATAATTTTAATAATTTCATAAAATTATGTTTCAATCCAAGTTATTTTATTATGAGAAAAACGAATTAAATATTAAAAAAATTCAAAGGGTCTAATAAGCTCCAATTTTATAACCGTAGACTAAATTTTTTATTGGAATAGTAATAGAGTATAAGTGATAATAAATTACTATTTCAACCGTAGTCTTCAAAACTTGTTTTAGATTAGAGTGTACACTACAAATTTATAACCATCAAATAAATTATAAAATAACCATAATTTATGACTTCGGTTTCGCTTATGATTAGAAAGTTTAAAAGTAATTTTTATTCAAATAACAGTAGTTTTTTAATCACTCTTCGGTGTGTTTTCAAATCATTCATATCAAATATAGTATGTATGAAGAATAAAGAATTAAGAATAGGGTTTATCAAAGAATAATATTTGTGGACGGACGTCTATGGGGGACGTTAAAAGCCAATTCTGCACTAGTGCATTGACGTACATTGAATTTTCGCCCGTTGAACGACAATGCAAAAGAAAAAACGCGTTATACATTTCAACAATTTTTTCCAACTTTTCTAATTACTTCATCTTATTCGTTGTATTTACGAAGAAGGAACCAACTGAATACAACAGTTTTGGTTTGTAGTATCGATTTTAGACAAGGTTCTCTTCACTCCCATTTTGTACGGTTCAAAAGGAATGTAACAGTTTTGGTTTTCATATATTATCATATCACTAGTGCAATTAGGGGAAACGACAGCGATTATTTTATGCCTCGGTTCATAACCGAGGCAAAAAGGTGGACGATTTCGCCTCGGTTCAAAGTCAATCGAAGCAGTATGTCTTTCTTTTCTTAATTTTCTTTTTCGCAGGACTTTATGCCTCGGTTCCCTTTGAACCGAGGTAGTATGTCCACCTCTACTGCCTCGGTTGAGACCTGAACCGAGGTAGTAGTGTCTTTTTTTTTCTTCTTTCACCAACCTTTATGCCTCGGTTGGGACCTGAACTAATGCCGTAGGGGGGTTTTCTACCTCGGTTATGGCCACAATCGAGGCATATTCCCCTTTTTTTAAGAACATGTATGTTTCTACAACATTCCCAACTGCAGAAACAGACCTGCATATAATTTTACAGCCAGAACAGTGTAGAATAATCTAGAAGCATATATTTTGAATAAAAATGATATTAAAACATAAATACATTCAATGTAATCATAAATCAACTTCTTAAAGCATAAATCAATCCAATGTAATCATAAATAAACTTTGAAACATAAATCAATCCAATGTACAAAGTTAAACTAATAATAATGTACAGAAGCATAAAACAACTTAGAAGCATAAACTTAGAATTTACTATATCCTAATATCTACTACATACTATTATATAATTGAATTGGATATTTAGCCAGTGCTTTCCTTATGAGTTTAGATGTCTTCGTAAAACACAATGACTTCAATTAGTGTATATGAAATCTAAACTATAGAGAAAATAAAATTCAAACCTAAATATTACCGTTTGCCATCCACTGGTATAATGTGCACGAACAATGGTCATCATCCAAAACATGACGTAATAACCACATTCATATGACCCCGTTTGTCTATTACATTACAATATATCATCATAATTATAAAATGTTAAGTAACATCATTGGAATGGTACAAAATGTAACAAAGTATGGACTAAAGTACAAAACCTTAAGGGGAACCCATGCAAGCTTTTTAGCTGTAGTAGTAGATCTCCCAGATAACATCATATGCGTTGCAAGGGAACTATTAAAAAAGAAATTGCTTAGCATACATTTATATAACAAAGAAAGTTGAAAAATTGAGGTTCTTACCAATCTACTACATGTCTAAGAGGGCTGAGAGGAGACTTGTGCAATGAACAAAACCAGACAGTAGTGCTCTCCGGTATAGAGATCACAATTAGCTGTCAATGACGCCTGAAATTGGTAATAACTTAATTGTCATATACCAAAATTAATAAATGAAAATTTAAAGTTAAGAAACTTCACTTACCCAAGTATATAAGGGAGAAAATATATCTCCTTCCCCATTGCAAAGCAGGTGGTGATGTATGTTTGGATATCATCAAATTTATTTCTTTCATGAGTCATAGAGGGGTCAATGAACCCATATACATTATTGAACCCCTTCTTGTTACTGATATCAAACATATAGCTGAAATGAAGAAATGATGTGATATAAGTAACTTGATAAAAAAGAATTATATAAAAAAGTTCTCATAAACTTACATCATCCACAACTGAATGAGTGTAATATTAATTTCTTCCCTCCTCGACGCAAGCTCCCTAACATCTTGCTGATGCAAGTACAATGGGATCTAAGCTTCTCTTCCAAATGTAGTAGAATCCCATTGTACAATCATCGACGCATTTGAAATCATGTTAGCAAGCTCATCTAACTTACCAAGAGGGTCGTCCTCAGATAAATGAGGCTTCTTCGGTGTAGGACTTCCCTCTTGACCTGTCTGCTGTTACATGAAAAAATGGTTATGTATAACATCAATAAGAAGTAAATATTAAAATTGAGAAGTATATAGTAGGAGTGTTTACCGGGGATTCAGATACATCACCAACCAAATGTCTAGGCTAGGCGACGAAGGACTTAAATGCCTCTTCCACAGTCAAAAACTCATCTATAGGCACAGGAAGAACGACATCTGGTACGACAACTTCATCCACCGTGACCTTGACCTCATCTTCTGCTAGCTGTACACCATGCACTAAGTGGTTGTCTCATAGACTGTGCCACGAGCCACTAGCATGGTCCCGGTATCAGAGAGAATATATAAGTGACATGGACAAGTGTCGTCCATGTCGTCCCCTGGGGCACCGGCAGTTGAGCAACTTCCTTTGCCGCTTCCACCTGTCAAATTAAAATTTAAGTTATTATTGAGAGGGTCGCACCTCACACAAAAGTTGATTGCAAAATTAATGCAGTATAAGCTAGGAAGTGACTCCTAGGTCGTCTCTCAAGGACCAAATGTGGTTCAGGTAATAGGTCGAACACAAAGTGGGGGTTTTGGTGAAAGAGTTTTGTGAATGCAAATGAACTAAATTAAAACTTGGAAATCGAACACAACCGAATATAATTGAAAGCATTAAAGTTCATGAAAACATTCAACTGGAACATTTAAAACACCGTGCAGTTGGAATAAAACGAAATACCGAAGTGTGTAAATCCAATTCAATTCAATGAGTAAGCTAAACATGAAAAGCTATTCATCACAAAAATGACGCAAGAAAAAACGCTTGAACAGTTAACTTAAACAAGTGAATAAGCTGCTGTAAAATAAATTAAGATTCATCACAGATTTAACACTTAAAATAAAATTCGTGAACAATAAGCTGAAATAAATTGAGCAGGTTTCTTCCAAGCTAAATGCAATTTCAATGTATACACTATAAAACATTCTCGGTGCAAGTGTGAATAAAGAAAAACCGAAAAACCTCTTCGAGCTCTCCCTTCGCTGGAATAAAGACCGAGAGTCTCATTTCCGTGTGCACACCCACGCTTTTCTTCCAGCCAGCCAAGACGGTCCTTTCCCAAGCAATGAACTAAACTTCTTCTCTCAACTTAACCACCGTACAAGTACACCTACCCCATCAAATCACCTCTTCATTCTCAACCAATTTGGTGCAGCAACGTGCTAATCATTCCAGCCCCATTCAATGAAAATTAAAAATTAAAACCTTACTTTCATAGACAATAAAACAACGTTCACTTTTCCAAAAGAAAGCAAATGCTAAAAATGAATTTTTCTCCCCTGGATATGACATTGATGAATTGAAACTTCAACCAAAAGAAGTGTACGGAACCAAATGAAAAGGCAAAGATTAAATTCAGCAAAATGAAATAAACTTGGATCTCTCATTCACGCTAGTGTAACATCTCCTACGAATCACCATGCTTTACTTAAAGAAAGAAAGAAAACCACCGTGCACATCTCTGCTCCATA